>NC_033625.1:7961615-7979137 GCF_001540865.1 Ananas comosus
AAACAGTGCAACTTTTGTTTAAAAAGTGTAACTTTCATCTTAATGGATGCAGTTTACATCTAAAAGAGTGTAATAAGAAGAGAAACAGTGTAAATATTTCTCAAAGAGTGTAGTTTTCATCTTAAAGCTGCAGTTTACATTTTAAATAGTGCAACTTATAATTTTTTTTGCAGTTAACGATACAATTTGATGTTCATCCTTCTTTTTATATAATTTTTTATCTTTATTTTTTTTTTCTGTTTTTTCTATAATTTTTTTTTGTCACCTTCTCTGTCAACAGCCACGGTGCCGGCGACGACAACAGCCAAAATCCCTTGCTATTCCAGGATAATCGAGAATAGTAAAATTTGATCGGAATAAAATATCCCGATAATAAATCTTTCCGTTTGGCGGAATAGCGGGGATAATTTTCATTATCCCCGCTTATCCCCTGAACCAAACGTGGCCAAAGAGTATGAAGCAGGTGGTTATTTACAGCGAATAATGTTATGAAATTGTAAAAGAAGCAAACTAAATTTTTTTTTGGCATAATGATTACTTTTTTATTTTTTTTTCAAGAACTATTTGGATACACAGAGATATTTGGATACTCAAAATAAAATAAAATTGTATAGTACATTATATATTTCCTGAAATTTCGAAATTTTTAGGGGAAAATAAAATTTCATTTTTATCTATGCAAAAAAGAGAAAATAAACCAAGGCTTTCCAACAAAATAAAATTAGTGTATTTATAAATAGGTAACTCTCTATTGTAACACAACTTTCGAGTTAAAAGAATTATTTTATAAATGTTTTTATGAGTTACCGAATACGTTCTAAAGTGTAAAAGGAAAGGGCCAATGATAGCTTTACTATTTCATAAGTTTAATATATTTAGTAAGTTATTGATAAGATCGGCATATAGATATTGTTTCAGATTCTAGAAATTGTCACGAAATTCTATGTGACCAAAATGTCGATTAAATATTATATTTGATATTTAAATTATTTTTTCATACAAGATAAATTATCTGGTTTTGATATATGCTATTCAATCAAATCATGATGAAGTAAAAAAAAAAAAATTTTTTTTTTTTTTAAGTACACGAAATAAGGATCTGCCTGGATACTCCACAAAACAGAGTAATAATTTAATTTAAAGTGTATCTTTTACAACTCTTGAAATATTGCAAGAGGCATATTTGGATAAGTTTTGAAATTGTAAAAAAAAAGAAGAGGTAATTAACTCAAAATAGAGTTTTTTTTTCTTTAAAGGGAAAGAAACAAAAGTGTAGATCACTTTTTTTTTCAAAGAACCCATTCCTCCTTTTTCTTTCTTACCCTCTGCATCCTCCACCACCACCTCCTCTTAGTCTCCCGTAACGCTCAACTTTTCAGCGGGCATCCATTCTAAGACTATTCTTGTTTTAGCATATTTAATTCTTTTAACCTCTTAAACTTAGCCACAATCCAAAATAATTAATCCGAATTAAAAGTATTAGCTTCATTATATCATATATATATATATATAGAGAGAGAGAGAGAGAGAGAGAGAGAGAGAGAGAGAGTCAAGTTCAAATAACATAAGTGTAATAGTTAATAGTATTACATTCTTGTTGAACCGTAGATCTAAATACAATTCATGGGTTGAGATGAACCAATGGCAACTTTTTTTGTTTCTATATTAAAATACTTTTTTTAGCACATAAAACATTCATTTTTCAAAAGTGTGAAAGCATATAAAGAAGTTTAATAGTAAAATATATTATAGGGATTATTGCTATAATTGGTCCTTGAACTTTACTTTGTTAATAATTTCTTGAAACTTTTATTCATTTAATGTGAATTATTACAGTCAATTAAATTTAAATTTTTTATTAAATTAAATTTCGGTGTATTAAAATCAATTGCAACCATCCAAAAGCATCGAAAGAAATAAAATATTGATGATTTTTTATCTAAATATTGTTAGTTTATTATATAAATTATTTTTTAAAAAAAATTTAGCTTATATTAGAAATTATTAATTGAACTGTGCATGGAATGTGCGTGCAAGGTTGTCTCAATTAGTGAAGAAAAACTGATTACATAGTGGATTTACAATGGAGGAAAAAAAAAGAAAGTGAAATCCAAGGTTATCTATACATATAATAAAAGGCGAACCCTCAACATGCCACGCGTCGCCTCCGCAGCGAACCCCCGCCCTGCGGCGAGCTCCCCGTGTTTTGCAGGGGCCTCGCGCGAGAGAGAGAGAGGGAGAGAGAGAGAACAGAGGGAGGGGAGAGAGAGAGCATACAGAGAGAGCCATACCTGTAATGGCCTATAAATTATAATCCAAGGTTATCTATAAGTGCAGTGACATTTATATCTTCATCAATTGAGGTTGACTCATCAGAAGATGAATCATCCTATGTAATGGCTTGCATCGCCTTCTTTTTCAAAGATGTTTTATTAGGACAATCCGATACAATATGACCAAATCCTCTACACTTATAGCATTGGATTTGTCCTTCAATATTTTTCTTTTCTTTTGAAAAATCTTTTGATGAATTTTTAGATTTTTTAAACTTAGATGAACTACTCCCTTTTGACTTGTGTTGCTTGAAGGAGGTTGCCTTGGATGATAGTTTCTTTCTAAAGTTCCGACGGAACTTTCTCGTTAAAAGCGCCAGTTGCTTCTCGAACTCCTCCAAGGTTACGTCTGAGTTCGAATCTGAAGATGATGACTCCAACTCGTCTCTTTTTGTTGATTTTAGCGCCATACCTGAAGCTTTAGAAGACAATTTGGAAGAAGATGAATTAGGAGGAAAAGTTATTTCATAAGTTTGAAGTGCACCAACTAATTCTTCTATTTTTAATTCGTCAGGATGTTTTACCGTTTCTATGGCAGCAACTTTTGGACGAAATCGTTCGGGAAGGGTTCTTAAAATTTTTCGAACAAATTTAGGTTCAGAAATCTTTTCTTCCAAGTTAGCACATGTATTCACAATATCTTGAAGACGAGTATAATACTCGAAAAAGGTTTCATATTCTTCCATGTGGATTGAATCAAATCTACTAGTTAGCATTTGCAATTTTTGAACCTTTACCAAGCTTGTACCCTCATGTGTAACTTGTAAATTGTTCCAAATTTCTTTGGCGTTTCACACACACCGAAACTCGTGAAAATTCAGTTTGATTTAAAGCATTGAACAAAACATTAATACCCTTTCCGTTAAACGATAATAATTCATTTTCTTCCTTCGTCCATTTATTTCTAGGTTTAGGGACGGTAGAATTATCGACAACTTCATTAGGATGTTTCCATCCAAATTCAATCGATTGCCATACCCGCTCGTCAATAGCAATAAGAAACACTTTCATACGAACTTTCCAATAAGCGTAATTAGCACCATCAAAGAGTGGGGGTCGATTAATGTTACCACCCTCAGCCATAGTTTACAACCTATACCCGCTCTGATACCAGTTGTGAGATATGGATCCCGAAGATCTAAAAGGTAAATAACACCTAGAGAGGGGTGAATAGGTGTAAACGACAAAACATATATCTCGATGCAAATTTAAACTAAAATCGAAAAAATAAATTCAGCACACCGAGATTTTACATGGAAAAACTCCAACTCGGAGTAAAAAATCCACGGGACCGATTACACGAAACAATCCACTATGAATAAAATTGAGTACAAGTGATTTACCAAATACACGACCCAACTTTTACCGAATCCTCGTCGTAGATCGTCTTCGTCGGTCCTCGATCGATCGAACTCCTCCAATCGACCGCGCTGCAAATCCTCGCAGCCACAACGCCTCGAATACACGATGTGTCCACCGAATCCACGGCCTCACGCGAAGTCCTGGCGCCAACACTCTATCCGAAGCTCGTAAAGAATAATAATTCGTGGTGATTCAATCTCTTAGAAAGATTATAAGATATAAGGAGAAACCCTTTCAATCCATCACCGATTCGATTCTTAAAGAAAAAAATGGAATAGAAACCAAGAATTGAATCGACGATCTAAAAATAAAACTTGTTTTCAAAACATTGATCGAAAATCTCCAAAACAAGTTTTTAGGATTTCAAAACAATTTTCTTTCTAAGCATATATCATAGGATGCTCCTCATAGCTTATTTATAGGTTTAGAAGACTTATAGATAGATTAGGATTTTAAAAACAAAATACGGTCTCAGGGGACCACCTGAAGGGTCCGGACCTTGAATGTCCGGTCCGTGAAGCCAGGGTCCGGACCCTCTCTGCGTACCAAGAAATATAGGCTACGGGGTCCGGTCCCTAGCTCCAGGGTCCGGACCCTCGCTGCGTAATAGGAATTCCAACGTACGAGGTCCAGTCCCCTGCACCAGGGTCCGGTCCCTCTATACGCACACGCAGAGGGGACCTACGGGGTTCGGACCCTCACTTAGGGTCCGGACCCTGAACCTCGAAAGGCTAAGTTTTGTCCAGATTTTTACATTTAAAAACCTTATAAGTCTTCGAACCTTTTATCAAAAGTGTAGAATTTCACCACGAATCATTAACACACATACCTGAGATATCGAGCGTCACAAACGAGTCTTTTGATCTTGAAACACGCAATCTTCGCTTCACTCTTCATCTTCAACTCTTCAAGACTCCATTCGACTTCACGAAATCCGCCAACTTAGAAAGTCCTTAACATATTTCGTCCCAATTTCGACACTGCATTGTCTGCAGCCAATGTAGTTATCAAGAGAAAACTGAAATACCCGAAGACCATCGCCGACAGCCAGTGAGAGACGTGACAAACAAAATATCAAGCCAACTGATACTTCTTTACTGAACCAAAAGTTCACCACCAAAACCGTCGAAAAATCGACTTTGCAAGTCGACTTTCAAAACAAGAACAACCTTGAGCCAACTTATTAGGAGTCCTTTAGCTCTTAACATCCAATAGCTACTTGCGACACTAGGCCACGAACTATACAAACTAAAACCTCAGGAAACGGTTTCTTTAACCGATTTCTGAACTACACCCAACCAATACCCAAAGCTCCAAGACCTCCATCAACACACTAGAGCATCTTGCGACAAAACAAAAGCCTACAAAGACCACCTACTATCCTATAACACACTAATTTAGGTGTTAGGATATCCACATACAATGTATGCACCAATAAAGACCTGACACCAAAACTGTGTCTACCCAGTTTCAGTATACGTCAGTTTGACGTATGAATTAGCTGAAGGTCGAAAGACCTGTATCGACAATTCTATCTGCAAAAAGAAACAGGGGTAGGCATCACAACCATACCGATAAAATCTGAGAAAGCAACACCAATGTTGCAGCAGCCCAAACGACCGCTACCAAAACCTTGGGCTACACTCTAGCAGCCCCACTATAGTCGCAACCTAACCACTGTCTCTGTGAAGACGCTCACAGTAGCTCTCATGCTCTACATAGGAAATGGAGCCTGGCAAGTAGCAGTCGAATCAACTGCATGGACCCAATAAGTGATTTCATCTGGCCGTTAACGCCACCACCTGCCAACAAGTGGCTATACTCGAGGAATCTCACCCTGCCACTTGATGTCTACATGTAAACCGCCACCACTCCTAGTAGAAGCATGAGTCTGCGCCCACACTATAATACATACACAAAGTAGAGAAATAATTAAACACCTGTAGAACAAAATATGGGATAATAACATAACCATACACCTCGAGATTATTCAATCTCGACCCAGACACTGGGACTGAATCCCAACAACCCCGCGCTTTTACGTACCTAAAAGCCTTAAGTTATCCTACGGGTCATCCTAAACTGTGGCTGATTATGGTCGATATTTTCTCTGATACCATCTTAATCTGTCACGCTCCGGAGTTCTTTTGAAAATTCTTTTTAGAAAAGTTAGTGAAAAATGTGTAAATTTTTTTTTTAAACGCCTTTGAGAACACTCTGTGGAGGCACATAGACTCGCCACATGGATAAAGAATCCCCTACACATGCAGACAGAGTCTCTCTTATACATGCACCGCATAGCATCATAGTATAAGGTCAAGTACACATACAACCACACAACACAAGTATCATGATCATCAAACAATAATATTCTCATACACCTATTAACATTTAAATATTGGAAGGTAATAAACTAAACTTTTCTAGCCGCAGGGTAATAACTATCAATGACGGATAATTCTAGGCACAACTATCTAGCACCATCCTCACGCATCGTCCGGACCCTCACAACTCGCATCACCTAAAAAATGGTGGAGGTGAGAACATATAAACATATCTCCTCTCCTAGTAGGTACTGCAAGTCGATTAAGGCGAGGTGTACTCACCGGCAAAGAAAGAGATAACCAAAGCAATAAACAGAGATCGGAAGGTCAGTAATAATGAGTTAATAACATGCAATAAAGGCAAAAAATACTGCTACTGAGCAGAAAACAACCACTAAGCATAATCAACAAGTATACTGAAATAGTAGCAATAATGGCTAAGAAGAAAATACAACTTTCAATCAGTATATAAATATCTGCTACTGTAACTAACCATAGAAGGTACCAATGCATTAACTGGGTAAATGAAATCAATAACCAAAACCACTGTCATATTAGTCGAAAGACCTCAAGCTAATCCACATCTTGCTCGCCCATCTGACATATAAACCTACCATGTAAGGATGTGAATTCTCGAAATTCGAGAGTTGGACTTCGTTCAGGATCGACTAATTGTCGAGTGGGTAGGCTTCGGAGGAGCTAAAGATGTCCAAAACACAAAAAGTGCTTTGGAGTCGAGTCTGCGAGAGCAAATAATGCAGAAATCTGCTCTGGGCAGAGTTTGCTCTCGGGGACCGGTCTCTGGCAGGAAAGACCGGTCCCTGTAGCTGGTGGTTGCGGTGGATGCTTGATGCAACCGGTCCCAGGCCTGAGGGACCGGTCCCCGTAAGCGAAACCAGCGAGACGGCAAAAATTTGGCTAAGTCCTAAGAATTCCACTCTCGGGAACTGGTCTCTCAGGCAAGGACCGGTCTCCCAGGGACCGGTCTCTCGGGCAGGGACCGGTTCCCGTACGCGTGAAGGCTGGCAGAGAGCCTTCCTCCCGCATGGATTGCTCTCGGGGACCGGTCTTCCCGACGAGGGATTGGTCCCTCCGCGCGAAATCTGCCCAGGCAGAGTAACTTAAGGGAAGCAAAAGTGGAGGGGCTAAACTGAAAATGTGACATAAGTAAGGGGTATAGAGAGCAAAGGGCTCTCTCTCCCTCTCTCATTTCCACCCTCACTCCCATTTCTCTCCCTCTCTTTTTCTTTCTCTAGAAAGAAGGAGAAGAAGAAGAAGAAGAAGAAGAAGAAGAAGGAGAAAGGAAGGAGAAGAAGAAGAAGAAGGAGAGCAAGCTAGGGAAGGTTTGGAGCATCTTCTCCTCTTCCTCTCCTCTCCATTGGAGCTAACCTAGAGGTAAGCTCTTGAACCCTAATGGTAGAACTTAGGGTTTTTGGGCTTTTGGCTTTTGAGATGAGGTCAAATGGACCTCTGGCACCATTAATGGTGGAATAGAGCTAGAAGTTAGGGTTCTATAGTGCTAATTGCAAGATGTGAACCCTAGGGCACCCAAATGGGGGTTTTTGAAAATACATGAGATTGATCTCATCTAGTGGCTTGTAAACCTAATTGATAGGTGTCTAAATGCGGGGGCGAAGTCGGATTTTCAATTCGTCGAGCGGGTGAAAAGCTATCGGCGAAATATAGCCGATTGAGCGCCGTTTTGGACCAAGGAGGCCGAGACCTCGTCGTAACATTCGTTGGGAAGCGGTTCTAGAACCTTCATACCCTCAAAAGGTTGGGGGTGTCATCCCGAAGCAACCGAACTCTTTTCTATGTCTTAGAAATACATGATTTTCATCTCTTGCATGTTGCATTGTAGGATTGCATTGTAGTAGTTTTTTCTTATGCTTCTAAATGTTAACCTAGTGTGCATGGAATATTTGGTGAAATGGATAGGTAAGGATTGGGTCGGAACATGGATCCTATGGTGCCAAAGGAAAGAGATAAACTCGATGGTTATTTAGTGACATAGAGAGTAGCATCTAAATGTTTAGAGAACAGAACGAGTGGCATTATGTAATGTATTTGACACTAGAGGTTCGTGAACTTAGGGATAGGTGGATTTCCTAAAAAATGACTCGTGAACAATGAACTTAGTAGAGCTAAATAACTATGCATGAATGTCGGAATAGGTGAGTTCCGAGGGAAATGTTGGCCCTAGTTCGTAGGGTATCCTCATGTGGAGAGGATAGATCAAGCTCACGATCTGTTATTCGGGGTGGTAAAGCTATCCATATCCTTACATGGAGAGGATTTGTCGTCGAGTACTCCGGAGTGTCGGGCGATTAGTACAGATTGATGTCTGCAGACAGTCCCGGGTTTGGGGACACATGGAGTCTCCTTACCCTATGGGATGGATATGTGAGGCGTAGGCAAAACCAAGGGTTTCGCCACAGATTGGGTAAATGAAAAGTTAATATTGTCATCGAACATTGCTTATCGAATATGGATCGAGCTTATTAGCATAATAGTAAACTTTTACTAAATGATGCATGTATTCATTTCACATGATTATGGGCATAGTAGCATAGTTTTCCTATTATGTCTTTACAGCTTTAATATATATATCTATCTGTTTCGTTGTTATTTGTGCCCACTTGGACCTGGTGGGGAGATCGGCGGAGCCGGCGGCCAAGCCCGCTGGAAACTATGGAAGATAGTTCTCACCCCACTTTATTTCCAGGGCTAGGTACAGGTTTGCAGGGCGAGGACCGCGGCAAGGGCATTGCGCCAGACCTGTGAGTATTATTGGCAGAGTAATAGCTTTCCTTTTGCATTAGCACACCTATGTATTTGAGAGAGATTCGTGTAGGTGAGGACTCTGGAGAGCTATGTACTTGATGAGCATGTATTCATTTTGGGAAAGAAAATGTAATTGTATAAAGAATGCAAATGTGATGTAATAGTTAGTAGTTCTCTCTTTATTTCACTTGTGTATCTTGTGGATTACTTGCTCTTCATTGTTGGCACTATTTGTGCCCCGTTGATCGTGTATGTATGAATTTAATTTTTTTGGGTAAATTCTTGTACATGATCAGGTTGTGAGCCTTGGGCGGGCAGGGGAGTTGCTGCCCGTTCGACGTCCGTTCACCGCGCCCGAACTGTGCCAAATTGGTAGGAATTTTGGGGCGGGGGCATGACAGGATGTGGTATCAGAGCAATAAGAGTAAGTAAAGAGAGAAAGTCTCGGATGACCTAGGAGACCCTAGGTTGGTAAACTCTAAGGCTATAGGTGCGTGAGTGGAACGTGAATCTGTAACGGTGGCGGAAGTGATTCGATTGGGTCGAAGTTGGTAGTATAGCTCTAGTAGTGGCTAGGGATGGATTCAAGTGGCATTAGTTCTTGACTTGAGGTGGTTATGTCGGCGGCCGGCGACATGGTGACAAGAGTCTAGAATGAGTACACTTGTGTGCTTCCGCCCGATTTCGTTGTTGGGGTCGTTATGCGTCGTAGTCGCAACGAAGTAATCGGTTAAGGTGATTAACCGTGCTATAGCGTTTCAGGAGCTAATGGCACCAAGGGGACGCCCGAGTACGAGATCTACTCCGGCACCACCTCCTGAGGTGCCCGAGCAGGCTGAACTAAGTATGATGGATCTGTTGCAGGCGCAAGTGACCGCATTGACTAATGTGGTGCAGCACCAGGAGACCCGATTCGAGCGGCTCTAGGAGCTTTTGGAGCAGCAGGTTGCAGCGGCGGCCGCGACGGTAACTGAAGGCGGTGGTCCGCCTACACCCTCGGTGCGCGTACCTGAAGCGGCTGAGGGTGAGGGTATTGCGGCGGTTGACGGCACATCCACCGCCGGCAATTGTTCCTCAGGCGGCGTCGGGATCGGTGACACCCGATGTGACGGCCGAAAACGTGGAAGGAGAGCGGGCATTGGTGGCTTTTATCAAGTTCAAGAAGTTCAACCCGCCCATCTTCGAGGGGGAGAAGGTGGAGCCAGCGATGGTCGAGTCTTGGATCAACTCGATAGAGACTCTCTTCGAAGATCTGCGTACTTTGGAGAGAGATAGGATATATCTCGCCACCCATTGCTTGGAAAAAGCCGCGAAGGTCTAGTGGAAGCGCGTCAAACGGGATCGACTTCCCGGCCTTCCGCCGATGCTGTGGGAGGAGTTCAAGAGGGCGATGTTCGCCAATTATTTTCCCAACTCATTGAAGCGGAAGCTCCAGGAGAAGTTCTGCAAGTTAGAGCAAGGGGACCGCTCAGTAGCGGAGTATAAGCAGGAGTTCTCCCATATTATTGATTGTGTCCCGAACATAGTACGAGATGACCGGGACAGGGCCGACTGGTTCCTGCGAGGACTTCGGCCGGGGATCTACAAGACCGTGGAGATACTCAAGCTCACGACCTTCGCGGAGGTCTTTGACCGAGCACTCTGGGCGGAGCACGGTGACGCCTATGTTCGGGAGAAGCGCGAGATATTGGCCGAGTCCAAGGACAAAGGCAAGAAGCGTCAAGGCGGCGGTTCGGGGGGACAAGCACGTTCCAAGAAGCCCCCGAAGTATTCGCGGACCCAGCCAAAGGGCAGTGGAGCGCGACGGTGCGTCATATGTGGTGGAGACCACCCGGTGTCACGTTGTGAGCAGCGCCAAGGCAAGTGCTACAAGTGCGGGCAACCGGGGCACTTCATATAGGATTGCCCGGGAGGAGAAGCCTCACCTGCCCAATCCACTGCATCGGCGCCGGCGATTCCGACTCACTATGGAGGAGTTCCACCGACGGTCGTGTCGGTAGGACGTGCGATGATGCCGCGCCACCGCGAAATGGCGCGATCGGCCCCGAGCGGACGGGTATTCGCAGCTCAGGTCCAATCCGAGGAGCCTGCGGAGGTCGAGGAGCATCGCCTAGTGGCAGGTATGGTTTTAATTAACGGAGTTCGCTCCAGGGCTATGTTTGATACCGGAGCCACGCATTCATTTATCAGTAGATCTCGCACGCATGCATGACATACTCATAGAGGCGAGTGGTGGCAAGTGGCGAGTTGAGGGCCCTAGGTCGACGTTTAACACTTACACGGAATGTTCATCGTGTCCAGTACAAGTAGGTGACTGGATAATGCCCATTAGGATGCTTGAACTCAAAAACCTTAAAGAGTTCAATGTCATATTGGGCATAGACTGGCTCTCAAAGTATCACGCAACGATCGACTGCAAAAATAGAGTGGTTACGTTCCGTGAGCCAAGACAGAAGGAGTTCACTTATCGGGCTTGTCAAAGCTCGTGCTTCGCCGCGACGGTGTCGGCGACGAGAGCAAGAAAGTTTGTCAACAGCGCTTGCGTAGCGTTTTTGGCAACTGTTGTGGGAATGGATCGAGTAGCTCCAACATTAGAGGAGTTATCGGTGGTGCGGGAGTTTCCGGACGTGTTTCCCGCGGAGTTACCAGGGATACCGCCGGATCGGGAGATCGAGTTCGTCATAGACTTGATTCCTGGCACTACGTCGATCTCGAAGGCTCCGTATCGAATGACGCCGGTGGAATTGAAAGAGTTGAGGAGTCAGTTACAGGACCTTCTCGACAAGCAATTCATCTGACCAAGTGTATCACCGTGGGGAGCCCCGGTGTTATTTGTGCGGAAGAAGGACGAATCGTTTCGACTCTGCGTGGATTATCGAGAGTTGAACAAAGTCACGATCAAGAATAAGTACCCACTTCCCCGAATTGATGATTTGTTCGACCAGTTGCAGGGGTTGTGTCTGTACTCGAAAATAGATTTGCAGTCCGGCTATCACCAGTTGAAGATCAAGCCGGAGGATGTGCAGAAAATCGCGTTTCGCACGCGGTACGGACACTATGAATTCACGGTTATGCTATTTGGACTCACGAATGGTCCAGCAGCGTTTATGGACTTGATGAACCGTGTCTTTAGGAAGTATTTGGACCGATTTGTCGTAGTCTTTATAGACGACATATTAGTCTATTCTCGTAATGACGAGGAACATGCCGAGCATTTGAGGATAGTGCTTCAAGTCTTTCGGGAGGAGAAGCTATATGCTAAGTTAAAGAAGTGTGACTTCTGGCTCCGAGAGGTCGCATTTCTGGGGCATGTGATTTCTACGGGTGGAGTTTCAGTAGACCCGAGGAAAGTTGAGACAATCAAGGATTGGCCACGCCCAACAAACGTCACTGAAGTTAGAAGCTTCGTGGGTTTGGCGAGCTACTATAGGCGGTTTGTGGAAGTCTTTTCAAAGATAGTAATTCCACTTACCCGTCTGACTCAGAAAGGCACCAAATTTGTTTGGAGCGAGGAGTGCGACCGAAGTTTCAAAGAGTTGAAGGAAAGGCTAACTTCGACTCCGGTAATCACTTTACCGGTGCAAAGTGAAGACTTCGTGGTCTACAGCGATGCTTCCTATCTAGGATTGGGGTGTGTTTTGATGCAGGGCAGGAAAGTAATTGCTTATGCGTCCCTCAGCTGAAGAGCTATGAAAAGAACTACTCCATTCACGACTTGGAGCTAGCGGCGGTAATCTTCGCTTTGAAGCTGTGGAGGCACTACCTGTACGGTGCCCATTGTGAGATCTATACCGACCACAAGAACCTGAAATATCTGTTCACACAGAAAGAGCTCAATATGCGTCAACGGCGGTGGTTGGAACTATTAAAGGATTATGATGTTGATATCCTTTACTACCCGGAGAAGGCGAATGTGGTCGCGGATGCACTGAGCAGAAAGTCCGCAGAGAACCTCGCTATGTGGGTTACGAATCAAACACCTCTATGGCTGGACATGGAGCGAATGAACCTTGAGGTGGTTGCTCCCGAGACTTCGACTCAATTGATGGCGCTCGTCGTCCAATCGACCTTGTTGGAGAGGATCAAGAATCTGCAACCTGCGGACCCGAGTCTCCAAAAGGTGCGGCGCAACATCGAGGAGGGACGAGGTGGCGATTTCAGTATAGATGCAGGGGGTGTACTACCATTTCGAAACCGGTGGTGTGTGCCCGAGAACGGAGAGCTTCGTGAGCTGATTCTGCAAAAAGCACACCGGTCTTCGTATGCTGATCACACGGGCAGCACCAAAATGTACCAAGGGTTAGAAATGCACTATTAGTAGCCGGGAATGAAAAGTGATATTGGATGCTTAGTGGCGAAATGCTTAGTATGCCAACAAGAGAAAGCGGAGCATCGGTTTCCAGCGAAAACGCTTCAAAGCCTACCAATCCCCTTTTGGAAATGGGAGGATATATCGATAGACTTCGTGGTCGGGTTGTCTCGCTCAATGGGCGGTCATGATGCGATATGGTAATTGTGGACCGATTGACGAAGTCGGCTCACTTCTTGCCGATCCACACCACGTGGGCAGGTGACAAACCAGCGCAGGTATACCTTGACGAGATAGTGAGGTTACACGGGGTGCCGAAATCGATCGTGTCGGGTCGCAACCCCCAGTTTACTTCACACTTCTAGAAGAGCCTGCAGGAAGCCGTTGGCATACGGCTCGATTTTAGTACAGCATTCCATCCTCAGACAGATGGGCAAACAGAAAGGACCATTCAAACTCTGGAGGATATGCTGCGAGCGTGTGTCATCGACTATAAAGGGAGTTGGTGTGATCATTTGCCGATGGCCGAGTTCGCCTACAACAATAGTTATCATGCTAGTATAGAGATGGCACCGTTCGAGGCCCTCTACGGGCGGAAGTGTTGGTCTCCTATACACTGTGGCGATGTGGGTGAGCGTGTAGAGTTCGGTGTCTGCCGCGAACGAACCGGCCCCGCCTAGGGTGTTTCTAGGGCGAGTGGTCATTCATGGTAGAGGTTAAATTTGTATGAATTTTACTTTGAAATCAGGATTATAGGTTCATGACTTCCAACAGACTCAAGAATCTGCTGTTAATTACCCCACACTTTCGGTGTTAAGGAACCCTCGATTGAGAGACCAAATATAAATGCTGATAATAAAAGAGGCAAAACAGGCAAATGAAATTTTATTGATATGATTTGCCGTTTACATGGCTAAGCAGGGGCATACCCCCACTGTACTTGAATTTTATCAGACTAAATATTCAATGGCAGTCGGTTGAAGTTTTGATGCTCAGTTTAATGACATGACGGTCAAGTTTAAGTTTTGATGCTCAGTTTAATGACATGGCGGTCGAGTTCAAGTTTTGATGAACAACTTCGCAGTCGTTTAGATTGGGTTTAGTTTAACGACTTTCCGGTCGTTTGAAGTTGAGTTTAGTTTAGCGACATTTCGGTCGTTTGAAGTTAAGTTTAGTTTAGCGACATTTCGGTCGTTTGTATTTTGGGTTTAGTTTAGCGACATTTCGGTCNAAGTTGAGTTTAGTTTAGCGACATTTCGGTCGTTTGAAGTTAAGTTTAGTTTAGCGACATTTCGGTCGTTTGTATTTTGGGTTTAGTTTAGCGACATTTCGGTCATTTGAATTGGTTTTGGGTTGAACCGTTATGCCTTGGTTCAGGACCCATCAAGACTTGGTTTGGGTTGGGTCGTTCAAGACCCATCAAGACTTGGCTTGGTTTGGGTCGTTCGGGACCCATCAAGACTTGGCTCGGTTTGGGTCGTTCGGGACCCATAAAGACTTGGTTTGGGTCGTTCGAGACCCATCAAGACTTGGTTTGGGTCGTTCGGGACCCATCAAGACTTGGTTTGGGTCGTTCAGGACCCGTCAAGGCTTGGTTTGGGTTGTTCGGGACCCATCAAGACTTGGCTCGGTTTGGGTCGTTCGGGACCCATCAAGACTTGGTTTGGGTCGTTCGGGACCCATCAAGACTTGGTTCGGTTTGGGTTGTTCGGGACCCATCAAGGTTTGGGTCGTTCGGGACCCATCAAGGCTTGGTTCAGTTTGGGTCGTTCGGGACCCATTAAGATTTGGTTTGGGTCGTTCGGGACCCATCAAGACTTAGTTTGAGTTGGGCGACTTCAAGTTTATTTGGTCACTTTGGATTTGGTTGTTTAGTTTAGCGACTTTACGGTCGTTTGAATTGTTTAGTTTAACGACTTTTTGGTCGTTTGAATTGTTTAGTTTAACGGCTTTTCGGTCGTTTGAATTGTTTAGTTTAACGACTTTTCGGTCATTGGCTTTATTTGTAGGCTTTGGATTTTGGATTTTCTTTGTGGACTTTGAGTTTTGGGTTTTGAGTTTTGAGTTTGTGGGGTTGAACCGTTATGCTTTGGTTCGGGATCTATCCAGACTTGGTTTGAATTGGATTCTTTATGGTTTGGTTTGGGTTGGATCCACCTTGGTTCGAGTTAGACCCTGATTGGATTGAACCGAATTTAGCTCGAGTCGGTTCAAGTCGGATCATGTTCGGTTTGGATTGGACCCACTTCAGTTCGAGTCGGATCCTGATCGGGTTCGGTTCAAGTCGGATCCCTTATGATTTGGTTCAGACGGGATCCGGTTCGGTTCAGTTTGGTTCGGATCGGACGGGATCCAGTTTGGTTCGGATCCGGTTCGGTTCAGTTCGGTTCGGATCGGACGGGATCCGGTTTGGTTCGAATCCTGTTCGGTTCAGTTCGGTTCGGTTCAAGTCGGATCCATTTCGGATCAAGTTGAATCCTTTGCAGCTTGGTTCAGATTGGATCCACTTTGGTTCGAGTTGAATCCTTTGTGGTTCTGTCCGGATCAGATCCACTTCGGATCAAGTTGAATCCATTTGGTTCGGATTAGATCCGCTTCGGTTCGAGTCGAATCCTTCCTGGTTCGGTTCGGATCGGATCCATTTCGGTTCAAGTTGAATGCTTTATGGTTTGATTCGAATCGGTTCCACTTCAGTTCGAGTCGAATGCTTCTTGGTTCGGTTAAGACGGGATCCGGTTCGGTTCAGTTCAAATTGAATCCCTTATGATTTAGTTCGGACCGAATACGGTTCGGTTCAGTTGAATCCTTTATGGTTCGGCTCGGATCGGATCCACTTTGGTTCAAGTCGAATCCTTTATGATTTGGTTTGGATTGGACTCACTTCGGTTCGAGTTGAATCCTGTTCGGTTCAGATTGGACCCACATTGGTTCGAGTTGAATCCTGTTCGGTTCGGATTGGACCCACTTCGGTTCGAGTTGAATCCTTTGTGGTTTAGTTCGGATTGGACCCACTTCGGTTCGTATTGAATCCTTTGTGGTTCAGTTAAATCCTTTATGGTTTAGTTCAAGTTGGATCCACTTTGGTTCAAGTTGAATCTCGTTCGGTTCGGTTCAAACGGGATCCGGTTCGGTTCAAACAGGATCCGGTTCGGTTCGGATCCTGTTCAGTTTAGTTCAAATCGGATTCACTTTGGCTTAAGTTGAATCTCGTTCGGTTCGGTTCAAACAGGACCCGGTTCGGTTCAAATAGGATCTGGTTTGGTTCGGATCCAGTTCGGTTTAGTTCAAATCGGATTCACTTTGGTTTAAGTTGAATCCTGTTCGGTTCGGATTGGACCCACTTCGGTTCGAGTTGAATCCTTTGTGGTTTGGTTCAAGTCAAACTAGCTTGTAGTTTGATTTGGTTCGGTTAATGTCTTTAATGGTTCAATTAGACTCATTGATTAGACTTGATCGGCTTATAATCCGATTTGATTTATCATTATGGTTTGGTTGACTCGGGTCAAGCCTATCACGAAGAAAAGAGAAGAGATTCGAACCGAACTCGGTCAAGCCTATCAGACAGACGCGGACTCTCTTAATTAGCTGAACTCCGGGGTAAGCCTACCACGAAGAACGGCGACGCACGGTATTAATTAACCGAACCCAGGGTCAAGCCTATCACGAAGGACGGCGACCCGGTTTAATGATCCATAAGCCCGAGTCAGGCCTATGCACGAAGACGGCGACCGCGGTGTTAATTATGCCAACTCTTGATTGTGTGTCAAGCTTCACCGCAAGCCGCGACCCGTTTAATTAGCCGGACTCGGGTCAACTATCACGAAGACGATCCCGGTTTTAAATTGAACCGAATCGGGTCAAGCCTACTCACAAGAGGCGATCCGGTTTATTTGAACCGAGACTCGGGTTTTTTCCAAAGCTATCACGAGACGGCGACCCGGTTTAACTAGCCGACTCGGTGGTCAATAACACGAAGACCTGAGCGCCGGTTTAATTAACCGAACCCAGGTCAAGCCTAGTAACGAGAGACGGCGACTGTCGGTTTAATGATCCAAACCCCGAGTCAGGCCTATCACAAGCCCGACGAATCCGGTTATTAATTTATCCAAACCCGAGTCAAGCTATCACACGAGAGACCGCGACTGCGGTTTAATTATCAACACCGAGCAAGCCTATCACTGAAAGCTGACCCGGTACATTAGCCGGACTCGGGGTCAATGCCTATCAAGAAGAACGGCGACCCGGTTAATTGAACGAACCGGGTCAAGCCCTATCACGAAACGGCAACGCTGATTAGGCGGACTCGGGTAGCCTTATCACGAGAGAACGGCGACCGGTTTAATTAACCGAACCCCGGTCAAGGCCTATCACCGAAGACGGGCCTGAGCCCGAGAAAAATATTTAATTATA
>NC_033625.1:7979162-8013148 GCF_001540865.1 Ananas comosus
CGAGCGACCGGTTTAACTGAACCGAACTGGGGTTAAGCTATCACGAGACGGCGACCGGTTTAATTGAAGCCGAACTCGGGTCAAGCATCACGAGGACGGCGACCGGTTTAATGCTCCAAACACGAGTCAGCCATATCACGGAGACGTGCGACCGGTTTAATTAGCCGGACTGGGTCAAGCCTTCAACGAAGACGGCGACCAGGTTTATTTGAACCGAATTGGGTCAAGCTATCACGAAACGGCCGACCCGGTATAATGAGCCGAACTCGCAGGTCGGCCTATCCGATGACCGCCCGCCGACCCGGTTTAATTAGCCGGATCGGGTACAAGCCTATCACGAGACGGCGACCGCAGGTTTAATTAAGCCGAAACCCGGGTCAAAGCTAGTCACAAAGAAGACGGCGACCCCGGTTAATTTAGCCGGATCGGGTCAAGCTATCACGAAGAGCGGCTGACCCGGTTTTAATTGAACGGCCGTGGTGGTCGGGAACCATCCGAAACAGCGACCCGGTTTTAATGATCCAAAACCCCGAGTCATGCCTATCCGAAGACGGCGACTCCGGTTTAATACCTGACCCGGGGTCAAGCGTATCACGAAGACGGCGACCGGTTTAATGATCCCAACCGAGTCAAGCTATCACGAAGAAGGCCGCCCGGTTTATTATTCCAAACCCGAGTCAAGCTATCCAAAGATGGCGACCGGTTTAATAACCGAACTCGGGTCAAGCTATCACGAAAGACGGCGACACCGCGTTAATTAGCGACTCGGGTCAAGCCTATCACGAAGACGAGACCCGGTTTAATTAGCGGATGGGTCAAGCTATCACGAGGGACGGGACCCGGTTTATTTGAGGACGAATCGGCGTCGAAGCCTATCACGAAGACGGCGACCGGTTTTAATTAGCCGCGACTCGCCGGTCAACCTTATCACGAAGACGGCGACCCGGTTAATTAACGAACCCGGGTTCAAGGCCTATCCGAAGCGGCGACCGAAGAATAATATTATTATCATTTTTTTATTTTGTTTTTATGTTTCATTTGTTGATTTGGCCGAATCGAAATTCATACCGTGTCGGAGCTATTCACCGAAGACGGGGCACGCCGTCGGTCATGATCATAAACAAAACAACAAAGTCCAATGGAGCGGTAACTGTATCCTAACGTCAGATTGAAAGTGTCGCAGCCTATCACGAAGCGGATTCCGCTCAATCAATCCGACCAAGATCTGTCACCGTCGCGGTCGCTCGATGCGCCAATTTTTCTTTTGGTGTTGAGCGGAGAACAGGCTTATTATGAATACGCCCGCATGATTATAGTAACGATGAATGGCAACATTGATGGATCGACCTATCACGAAGTACGGTCGTGTTGATCAACCGACTAAATGCGATCGATATAGTTTGCGGATATACAACGAACCCGCTCGCACCATCGTAGAAAGAAAAAGAAAGGCCCTATGGCCTCTTTGCGCCGTCGTTGAAGTCGTCTGTTAGCGCGCCTTTGTCGACGCGTCACGTTGTCGTTGAAGTCGTGCGCATTGTCGAAGTCGTCGTTGTCGTCGCGCCGACCGCCCATGAAAGAGCTAGATTCCTTTTTTTTTGGTTAACGGTTTTGGAGGGGGTTGCTGTACTCACATTGGACAACTTCTTTTTGGCTGCTTGGCGCGCAGGAGTAGAGAGGGGGAGTTTTGCCTGTGTGCACACAGTGGAGAGAGAGAAAAAGAAGAAAAGAAATATTATATTATTTATTCATTTTTTTTACTATTCTTTATTTTTCTTTCACTGTTTTGTATCTTCTTTCTCCTTTGTTTTTTTTATCTCAACTTTCTTCTTTTTCTTTCTAGTTACTGCCTAAAAAAAAGCCACTTACATCTCGGATCCAATTTATAGTGATCAAGAAAATCTTATCATTTAGAAAAAATTCAAACAACCATCTAAAAAGGAATTATATCATTCTCTTATGCTTTAAGGATATTTAAGTATTTGATACTATTTTAAATCCCTTCCTTATTTTATTTTATTTTGAAATGACAAAGAATTTTTTTTTTTTTTTTTTTTTTGTTCTTTCTTCCATCTTTATCTTCCTCTTTTTTCTTTTTTTTTTGTTTTGTTTCCTTCTCTCTTTTTTTTTTCTTTCTATTTTTTTTTTTTTTCTTTTTTTTTGGTAACTTTTTCTTTGCCTTTTCCCCTTTTTTTTTTTTGAAACGAGAAGGGATTTTTTTTTTCTTTTTGTCTATTTTTTTTTCATTCTTTTTTTTCTTTTTTTCTCTTTTTTTTTTTTTAATTCGGAACAATGTATTTGTTATAGAAAAAGGCATTATATTAACCAACAAATAAAAGAGCAAATAGTAGATAACAATATAGAGAAAAAATAGAGGCTTTGCACGTCCCGCTCGCCCTTATGTGTCGGGGTTGGCCATTCGTCAAACAGGCGCCGACACGGACAGGCTCCTCACCTGCCTGCCCAAGACTCTAGCAACAAGTATGAATTAACAATCAAATAAAATATTACTACAATTATACAAGGCTTGCACAATGAGGCAAGCAACAATATGGAAGAAAGCTTAAACTCACATATAAATCCATACATGGATATTTGATTAGATTGTAACCAAATACAAGTTAAACTAAAACTATTACATCATGTTCCTTTCATTATAATGTCTTTACATCTTTATCAATTTCACTTAAAAATACTATGAATGTTTCCCAACTCTCTAATCATAGATCAACAAAAAAGTTGATACGATGAAAAAAATGGCCGAAATGACTAAATGCAAGTCTCCGGTTGCATTAGCTATATGCGATCACCTTTCCCGCATCCTCCGCGCCCGTCCCGTGCGTCGATTTGTAGGATTAGTGGATGTGGAGAACTATACGAAGACTCCAGTGGGGTTCCAGGCAACGACCTCGCCGATTACAACTAGGTTTTATTTAGCTAAGTATTTCAGAAATAGAAAGTAACCATATATGTAATACTTATGCTGCCAGAAAGGCTTGTCAGAAGATAATATATCAAATAAAGATGATTATGCATGCATGCTTTTCCAGAGTCTTTATTTGGCTTTTACCCAATCTTACTTGTTACCTTGTTAACCTTAATTAATCACAACCTGAAATCCCTTTGTTCGATGGGAGGCTCTAAGCATGCAAGACCCGAAGGGACCGTCTTCGTGCCACTATCCCCAGTGACGTGACCAAATCCGGAGCGCACCGCTTGAGGGGAGCAACCCCTCAAGCCAAGGACTGTATGTGCAGTATGATTAAAATTCCAATTGGATGTATAGCACTTGTCACAATGCACTATCATAAAGGTTTTACATTGTTTATCTGCCCACATTCTAAATTATCTTGTCACATGCCACTATTGTTAATCTGTGTTAATGGTTTCATGTCTCAATGCTATTCTTGTCTTATTGTCGATGTCATCTTTATTTCTGTTATTCATTGTTCCGGTCTCATTTCATTACAAGTAATATAGTTCCAATATCATGTCCATCATGGTTCATATCATCACTATGATTCATCTACGGTTAGAAGCATTAATATGAATCCAACCATATGTTCACATGTGAGCTCGCTATCATGCAATGAATGATATTGTCGCATATGCCCTCAATAAAAGTGGATAGACATAGCAAGGATTCAACGATTCCGGAATGCACCCCCCTACCATCGATAGTAGGTTGTGGTTCAATTCTTCGGATTTTTAGATCCGTATCCGCGTGTACGGACGATCTGTACTAAATTAGAGCCAAATTAGGCTTTTTACTAAATACATTTACAATAGTCTTTCGTTTCGCGCAAGCGCGCGTTGTACAAAGCGTCGGGACATACCCTATTATGTTTCCTGGAGGTCCAATTTACTCGAAACGATCGGATGGCAAAAGCCCAAATTTTGGTGCCCTAACAATGCATTATATTGTTTCTCAACCTGGATTGATACTTTAACTAAGCAAATACTAGCTTAGAATCATCTAGGAAGCTCTTAATACCATTCCTAGCTCATTGAACTTCATTCCTTAGGGCATACTATTGCAACTAGATGTTACACTATTAAAGCATTTTGAAGAAACCATGATTATGTCTTCAACGGTCTTACGATGTTTCTAACTGGGCCAAGGAAACTCAAAACTCCAAAAATTAGGTAAAATCCAAACCTATGTGTTCTTGATAAACTTACTTAGCCCCAAGCACTCCAAGGGCTCCCTTGTAGGATGAGATTCTAATTCTTCAAATCACCAAAATCTCTTTCATGCCTTCAAGCCTTCTCTCCTTCTCCTTAGCTTGGATTTAAAAGTTTCTAAAGAAGAGGGACGAGATAATGACGAGGAGAAGAGGATTCTCCTTGCTGCTTGAACAAAGGAGAGATAGTGGTATTTTATAGGTCTGCAAAATAGTGTCTGCACGAACGAAACTGCCGGTAGTGTTGTTTTTAAGGCGATGTGGTCATTATGGTTAGAGTTTAAGTTTCGCTTTGTATTTTATTTTAAAATGGATTATAGGTTGCATATCTGTCCAACGACTCAGGAATTTGTTGTTAATTACCGCACACTTTCAGTGTTATAGGAACCCTCGATTAACGGACCAATATAAATGCCTGATTAAAAAGAGACCAAGCAGGGCAAAAAATTTTTATTATATGATTTTGCGTTTACATAATCTTTTAAGAGGGGCATTACACCACTGTACATAAATTTCATAAATGACACAGCATTCGGTTGAAGTTTTGATTATTAAATCCTAAGTTATATGTATTAGGATTTAATTGGATTGAGATTGACTAGGTCCTAAGTGATATGTGTTAGACTACGTCATATTAGACTCATGTTATTGGTCTAATTGCTCTAAGTATGGTGTTTTAGAGTCCAATTATATACCTTGGTTATATTTCCAATAGGTTGGATGGATGTGTGACAAACCTCAAGTATAGTATTAGCGTGGGTCGGGTTCGATTACCCGGAAGTAGAGCTAGTGGCCTGATTCGCTGAGTATATGTATCAGGAATTAACGAGTTTAATATGTTTTCACTTCTTAGTTATATGTGCTAGAGTGAAGATCTGACTAAGGCCCTAGGTTATGTATTAGTTGTAGTGGATTTGATTCTATGACTCTAAGTATATTATATTATGAGCATCGTCGGGTATGAGTTTACTCAGCGTATATGTACTAGATGTGATAAGGACTGACTAGCACCTAAGTTATATGGGTAGGATTAGTCAACATGGTTTGCTTCGCTCTAGGCTATATGTGCTTAGAGCAAAAGACTCGACTAGACCCTAAGGTATATGTGCTTGGGTAGTCGAGCATAGAATTTAACTTACAGCTCTAGGTATAGTGTACATAGAGCCAAAAGGTTGCTGACCTAAGCTATGATATGTTAGGTTAGCCGTCATGACTCTAAGTAATATGTTTATAGAGTCCGAATGAATTTTGATATTCATTGATGAAATTCTAATTATATGTTAGAACTCTGTCGATTTGAGATATTTCGCTTAGTTATATGTTGTCAATGGCGATTGACATAGCCTAAGTATATGTATTAGGGTGCG
This sequence comes from Ananas comosus, assembly GCF_001540865.1. Lineage (NCBI taxonomy): Eukaryota > Viridiplantae > Streptophyta > Magnoliopsida > Poales > Bromeliaceae > Ananas > Ananas comosus. The sequence goes on from NC_033625.1 coordinate 7,984,714, forward strand.
TCGATGTATTAATTTTGGTTTTACTCTAGGTTATGTGTGTAGAGTAAAAAAAAAAGGTTCATGAGATTTGGGTATTGGTTCATAGATTTGGTATTGGCTCTGAGATTTGGGTTCATGAATTTGGATATGGTCATGGATTATGGTGCTATTGAGATCTTGGTTCATGAATTTTGGATATGGTTCATGGATTTGGGTTGTATGTATTGGTTATGATACTTGGATTTATGGTTCATGGATTTGGTGTATTTGAACTTGCATATGGTTCATGTATTTGGTGTATTGGTCTTGGTCATGAACTTGGTATGGGTCATGGATTTTGGTGTATGGGTTTGGTTCATGAATTGGCATATGTTTATGGATTTAGTGTATGGACTCGGGTTCATGAACTTGTGATATGGTTATGGATGGTGTTGGCTTGCCGCGAACTTCATGAACTTGGGTATGTTCATGGGATTTGGTAGTATGGCTTGGTTCATGAACTTGGATATGCATTCATGGATTTAGTGTATGACTCCGGTTCATTGAACTGGATATTTGTTCATGGATGGGTGTATGGGTTGGATTTCATGAACTTGGATAGTCATGAACTTGGAATATGATCATGGATTTGGTGTATGGACTCGGTTATGAACTTGCGATATGTTCATGATTGGTGTTATAGGCTTGGTTCATGGTTTATGAATTTGGTTTAGTTTACGGACGACATTTCGGTTTGTTTGGATTTGGGTTTTAGTTTAACGCGACGTTTCGGTCGATTGAAATCGAGGTATTCATGAAACTATCATGAATTAAATAATGCTAGGAGCCTTGGTAAAAGTCCACCAAGTTATTTGAGAAAATTAATTCATGATAGGGGCCATTTGGAAGAGCCATTGTTATTGTATTAATTTATGACAAAGCAGGACCTATAAACTATATTCATAGATATTATTCGTGATAGCGAATACATTTGGAAAGCCCAGAAAAATTAATTCATAGAACTAATTACTAGTGAGGGGACCCATTGGGAAGTCCATGGATATTGGTTTGATTGGAGGTATTTGGGAATAGGTTTATAGATTTGGTTTGGTTTTATTTGTAGAATTTAAATTTTGGATTTTATTTGTGAACTTTGGGTTTGGTCTTTATTCGTGGACTTGTGGACTTTGGTTTTGGATCTTTAATTTGGTAGGATTTTGGACCGGTTTTTGGCGTTTTTATTTGTGGACTTTGTTGGGTTTGGTTTTGGGTTTTTATTTTTGGACTTTTGTGGGTTGGATTGTGGAATCTTTATCTAGTGGATTTGTGGGATTGAGTGAGGGATTTTAATTCATATGTTTTATTGGCTTTGGATCCAAGATCGAATGTAGGCTGAAATGGATTTCAGACTTTGCATATTTGGGCCTTTGGACCCGAAGCTATATGTGGGTTGAAGTATGCTGTGGGCTTTACATGTTTGGCCCGAACATGCATGATTGGAGCTGATTTTATTGATTTATTATCTGCACTGGGCACTGGATGTCGGCCTCCACATGTTTTGGGCTTGCGACCGTATTGTGTTTATGAGACTGAGATTGTCCTTGGGTTCACATGCTTGACGCCTTGGCAAAACCCGGAATCTGCATCTGGGTCTGCTATTATTTTTTATTGCTTAGATAATGAAATTGGCCAGTATATGGATTAATCCATTTGAATTAAATAACTCCGTTAATTCTCAACTTTATTCCCTTTTCTTTTTTTTTCTTTTTTCTTTTCTTTTTTTTTGCATCTCTTTTTTTTACTAAGAGTGGGGCAAAATAAAATTTTTATTTTTTTTTTGTTGACTGTCAGATGAGAGGAGAGAAGTCCAACTCCTCTCTTTTTGTATTGTTTTTCATTTACTTCTCTTTTTTTTTTTTTTTTTCGTTTTCATTTTTTTCTTTCTTTTTTTTCTCTTTTCTTTTTTTGACTCCGTCAGGAGAGGAGAGAAGTCCAAACTCTCTTCTCTTTTTTTTTTGTATTCCCTTTTTTTTTTTTTTTTTTTTTTTTGTGACTGCCGGCGAGATGTGAAACAAATCCTTTTTTTTTTTGTTGCTGCGAGAGATGGGAGGAGAGAGAAACAACTCTGCTCTCTGTTCTTTCTTACTTCTGTACGAAACAGAGATGAGAAATGTGAGAAATTGCTCTATTTTTTTTTCTTTCTTTTTTTCTTGTTTGTTTCTTCTACTTGTATTGTTTTTTCGTTTCTGTTTCTTCTTTTCTTTTTTTGCTCTACCAATAAATGAAACTTGACCGACGTCCAAGCATACGATGCATTCGAACGGAAGTGACGGATCGAAACAGAACTTGTCATTTTTTTTTATTATACGATTTGTTCACGTGCGCAGAGAGTTTAATGTGTCGAGCTATCACAGATGGCCACATGGTTTACGTATTACCCATGTCGAAGCTAACACGAAGATCGGCCGCACGGTTCTTTTTTTTAATACCCATGTCGAGCCTATACGAGTGGCTCGCACTGATTTTTATACTCATGTCGAGCTTCACGAAGATGGACGCACGGTTCTTTTTTTTTATACCATGTTGAGACCTATCACGAAGATGGCGCACCAGGTTGATACATCAGACGGAAGCAAGCGATAATTTAATGTCAAATTTGATCGCGTTCGAAACCTATACGAGATGGTCGGATTGATCAAATTGACAAAAAAAAAAAGACCGTTTGGAGATTATAATGATGCGCAAGGACAACGACGATTTTATGTGGGATGTTTGATTTGGTTGAAAAACCTATCACGAGGATGGATGGTGCTTGTCAAACGAAGAAAACCGACTTACGCTGTGCGTATGCATGCGTATCCTATTTGTAGAAATCGCTCGTGATTGTGTTGTTGTCGTGTTGCGATCCTTAGAACCAAAGTCTCTTTTTTTTCTTCTGTTGATGTGTACGGACAAATCAGTGATGGGGGTGCCACCGTGACCCCTCTTCACCAGCTGAGAGAATTAGAGTGAAGAGGAAAGAGGAAGAGTGCAAAACTCTTTTTTTTTTTGGTTTTCACCTTTTTTTTTTCCTTCTCTTTCTTTCTCGGCTTTTTTTTTTTTTTCTTTTGCTGTTCTTCTCTTCAGATCCCCTCTTCTTTTTTTGAGGCCTTATAATAAATCCCTAACTATCTTTTGGAAATTATTCAAAAACATATAAAAGGGGAATGTATTTTCATAACAAGTTATGAATCATTTTTTTTTTTACCATTTTTTCTTTTCAATCAATTTTTCTTTTCTTTCCTATCCCTTCTCTATATTTCATTTTGCAATTTGAATATTTTTTTTTCAAACAAATAGCAACCAAGCCCCGAAAAAACCTATTTGCATCATAACTATAATTGTTAGCTGCCGACCAAAGTGTACCGGTACACTTATCTAGTATCGAACCCGGATCGCGCAAGGCAACCGAGATGCAAGTTATCTCGGGGTACGCAGCAGTTTATACCGATACAAAATATTTTGTACTGTTTACACTTTCAGATTTCTAAACCTGAGAGACTTTTATCTCTCCTCGGTTGCATGTTGTACCGGTACAACCTTGATGTTGTACCGTATACAATTGCCATGGATGAGTATTTAGCTATTGTTCGAATTCTCTTCACGCGAGCAATGCTCAAACTCTTTTAACTCCTTTAAACTCACTTTAATCTTTCGCAGATATTGTTGTAATGTACTAATGGATACCTTTGGAATTTTGAGGAGCCAAGGATCTTATCTAAGATGATTATCCCTAGAGGGGGACGTGAATAGGTGAAAGGCCAAAAATCACGAAATCTCGATGCAATAAATATAAATGCCGAAAATATAAAAGCACACGAGATTTACGTAGGGAAAACTCAACGTGGGAGAAATACCCACGGGACAACACGGCGAAAAAACAATTCACTAAGAGGCAAAAGATTACAAGCAGGTGTTACGACTCCACGCGGACTTACCTCTCTTAACTCTTATGATCTTCGCTACCCTCGTTGTTGTCCACGCCTACGTTCCGAATCCACGAACGCTTACTTCGAAATCCACGAACTTCAACACGCCGAATCACGAGCCCTCGAATCACGACCACGATCCGAATCCACGAACAACCGCCTGGCGTTCACGCCGAATCCACGCGCCCGTTCATGAAGAGCTTATCTGTATATGTGATCTCTCGCTTTGGAAGTATCGTTAAGAAAACCAGGGAAAACGAATCCAAGCAAAGCGGCGAGATCAAATGAAATGCAGAATGCGAAACGATATCTCGATTTGATCTAAGAGGATAATTTGTAGAAAATAGGTTTTAGAATGAAATTCCGAGCCTCTATGTTCTAAAACATGTATTACTTATGAATGCGTGATCAATTAGGACCTAATAGATTATTTATGACTTTGAATCAATTGGAAGATGAATTAGAAAGTTTTATTCAAAAACAGCACCTGCTGTACCGGAACAAAGGATGTTGTCCAGCGGCTACACCATGCCGAAATTTTATCGCGACTGCCCTGTCATCTCTATCTTTGTTTTTTTTATTATTTTATTTTTGTTGTTATCATTTTGGTCCGAATCGGGGTTCAAGCGTGTCGAGCCTATCACGAAGACGGCCGCTCGGTATGATCATAAGTCCAATGAGGGTAACGATCCAACGTCGAGATTGAAAGTGTCGAGCCTATCACGAAGACGGCCGCACAATCAAATCGGTTGGAGGCTCGTCGTCACATCATCCGCTCGCTCGTGCAGATCTTTCGTCGGTGTTGGGGAGACGGATGTTTAGTGAATACGCGCGCACGATATAGTAACGATCCAATGCCGGATTTGATCGGGTCAACCTATCACAAAGACGGTCGTGTTGACCAAACCGACAAATAAATCGCTACTATACGTTTGCACGTATACACTAATCCGCCGTCGTCGGAGAAGAAGAAGAAAGAGGCCACGAGGCCTCCTCGTGCGGGGCCTCCTCGTGCGCCATTGTCGTTGTCGAAGTCGTCACAGCGCCGCCGTCGCCGCTGCCGCCGCCGCCGCCGCCGCCGTTATCATCGTCGCCGTCGCCGTGCCTTCACTCTCTTTTTTTTTCTTCTCTTTTCTTTTGCTTTCATTTTTTTCTTTTTTCTTTTTTTTTTTTTTGATTTGAGAGAGGGTTCGCCAAACCCCTCCCTCTCTCTCTGGATCGGACAGAGAGAGAGGGAGGTGCCCCTTTTTTTTTCTTTTCTTTTTTTCTTTTATTTATTTTTTTTCCCCTCCAAAAGAGCTTTTATTTTGAATCTTATGGTCCAATTTATAGTGGTTCTAGGACCTCTTCAACTTGGAAATGATTCAAAATTTTTTTAAAATAAGGCAATAATATAATTTTTTATTTCTTTTCCTTTTTGATGGTTGGCCATCTAAAGAAAGTAGCAATCATTCCCCATTAATTCTATTGCCTTCCATATTTTCAATTTGAAATTCAAATTTAAAAAAATTTTTTTTTTTTGATCCCAACATTCGGCCCTGATGTTCTATGAGAAGCGGAGGAGAAAGTCCGCCTTGCTCGGAAGCGATTGCTCACGGCGCAGTCTAGGCAGAAAAGCTATGCAGATAGGCGCCGTCGAGATATAGACTTCGCGGTAGGCGACCGCTTTTGCCGTGGGCGACCGCGTATTCTTAAAAGTTTCGCTAATGCGGGGTGTGAAGCGGTTTGGAGTGCCGGAAAAGTTGAGTCCCCGGTACATTGGACCCTATGAGATATTAGAGGGAGTTGGCTCAGTGGCCTATCGGCTTGCCTTGCCGCCGAAGCTCGCGGATGTACACAATGTGTTCTATGTCTCCAACCTTCGCAAGTACATTCATGACCCCGAGCACGTGATGCTATACGAGCCGCCGGAACTCCAAGAAGACTTGAGCTACGAGGAGTTTCCGGTGATGGTTATCGTCCGAGAAGTGCGAAAGCTACGAAATTGTGAGATTCCCTACGTGAAGATCCAGTGGAGCAATCATGATGATTGCGAGGCCACTTGGGAACTCGAGGATCTGATAAGAAAGCATCATCCTCACTTGTTTGAAGAATAAGGTATAGAAACTAAGTTTTAAATTAAGTTGAATCAGTTTTGAGGACGAAACTCCTTTTAAGGAGGGGAGGATGTAAGGAAATGAATTCTCGAAATTCGAGAGTTGGACTTCGTCCAGGATCGACTAATTGTCGAGTGGGTAGGCCTCGGAGGAGCTAAAGATGTCCTAAACACAAAAGTGCTTTGGAGTCGAGTCCGCAAGAGCAAATAATGCAGAAATCTGCCCTGGGCAAAGTTTGCTCTCGGGGACCGGTCTCTGGCAGGAAGGACCGGTCCCCGTAGCTGGTGGTTGCGGTAGATGCTTGATGCAACCGGTCCCAGGCCTGAGGGACCGGTCCCCGTAAGCGAAACCAGCGAGACGGCAAAAATTTGGCTAAGTCCTGAGAATTCCACTCTCGGGAACCGGTCTCTCAGGCAAGGACCGGTCTCCCAGGGACCGGTCTCTCGGGCAGGGACCGATTCCCGTACTCGTGAAGGCTGGCAAAGAGCCTTCCTCCCGCATGGATTGCTTTCGGGGACCGATCTTCCCGACGAGGGACCGATCCCTCCGCGCGAAATCTGCCCAGGCAGAGTAACTTGAGGGGAGCAAAAGTGGAGGGGCTAAACTAAAAATGTGACATAAGTAAGGGGTATAGAGAGCAAAGGGCTCTCTTTCCCTCTCTCATTTCCACTCTCACTCCCATTTCTCTCCCTCTCTCTCTCTCTCTTTCTCTAGAAAGAAGAAGAAGAAGAAGAAGAAGAAGAAAAAGAAGAAGAAGAAGGAGAAAGGAAGGAGAAGAAGAAGAAGAAGGAGAGCAAGCTAGGGAAGGCTTGGAGCATCTTCTCCTCTTCCTCTCCTCTCCATTGGAGCTAACCTAGAGGTAAGCTCTTGAACCCTAATGGTAGAACTTAGGGTTTTTGGGTTTTTGGCTTTTGAGATGAGGTCAAATAGACCTCTGGCACCATTAATGGTGGAATAGAGCTAGAAGTTAGGGTTCTATAGTGCTAATTGCAAGATGTGAACCCTAGGGCACCCAAATGGGGGTTTTTGGAAATACATGAGATTGATCTCATTTAGTGGCTTGTAAACCTAATTGATAGGTGTCTAAACGCGAGGGCAAAGTCGGATTTTCGATTCGTCGAGCAGGTGAAAAGCTATCGTCAAAATATAGCCGATTGAGCGCCATTTTGGACCAAGGAGGCCGAAACCTCGTCGTAACATTCGTTGGGAAGTGGTTCTAGAACCTTCATACCCTCAAAAGGTGGGAGGTGTCATCCCGAAGCAACCGAACTCTTTTCTATGTCTTAAAAATACATGATTTTCATCTTTTGCATGTTGCATTGTAGGATTGCATTGTAGTACCTTTTCCTTATGTTTCTAAATGTTAACCTAGTGTACATGGAATACTTGATGAAATGGAGAGATAAGGATTGGGTCGGAACATGGATCCTATAGTTCTAAAGGAAAGAGATGAACTCGATGGTTATTTAGTGACATAAAGAGTGGCATCTAAATGTTTAAAGAATAGAACGAGTGGCATTATGTAGTGTATTTGACACTAGAGGTTCGTGAACTTAGGGATAGGTGGATTCCCTAGAAAATGACTCGTGAACAATGAACTTAGTAGAGCTAAGTAACTATGCATGAATGTCGGAATAGGTGAGTTCCGAGGGATATGTTGGCCCTAGTTCGTAGGGTATCCTCACGTGGAGATGATAGATCAAGCTCACGGTCTATTATTCGGGATGGTAAAGCCATCCATATCCTTACATGGAGAGGATTTGTTGTCGAGTACTTTGGAGTGTCGGGCGATTAGGACAGATTGATGTCCGCAGACAGTCTCGGGTTCGGGGACACATGGAGTCTCCTTACCCTATGGGATGGATATGTGAGGCGTAGGCAAACCCAAGGGTTTCGCCACAGATTGGGTAAATGAAAAGTTAATATTGTCATCGAACATTGCTTATCGAACATGGATCGAACTTGTTAGCATAATAGTAAACTTTTACTAAATGATGCATGCATTCATTTCACATGATTATGGGTATAGTAGCATAGTTTTCCTATTATGTCTTTATAGCTTTGATATATGTATCTATCTGTTTCGTTGTTACTTGTGCCCACTTGGACCTAGTGGGGAGATCGGCGGAGTCAGCGGCCAAGCCCACTGGGAACTATGGAAGATAGTTCTCACCCCACTTTATTTCCAGGGCTAGGTACAGGTTTGCAGGGCGAGGACCGCGGCAAGGGCATCGCGCCCGACCAGTGAGGATTATTGGTATAGTAGTAGCTTTCTTTTTGCATTAGCACACCTATGTATTTGAGAGAGATTCATGTAGGTGAGGACTCTGGAGAGCTATGTACTTGATGAGCATGTATTCATTTTGGGAAAGAAAATGTAATTGTATAAAGAATACAAATGTGATGTAATAGTTAGTAGTTCTCTCTTTATTTCACTTATGTATCTTGTGGATTACTCGCTCTTCGTTGTTGGCACTATTTGTGGCCCGTTGATTGTGTATGTATGAATTTAATTTTCCTGGGTAAATTCTTGTACATGATTAGGTTGTGAACCTTGGGCGGGCAGAGGAGTTGCTGCACGTTCGGCGTCCGTTCGCCTCGCCCTAACCGTTCCAAATTGGTAGGGATTTCGGGGCGGGGGCGTGACATACCAGGTACCTTGTAGGGTTCACGGGTCAGATGTACGATCACTTTTTCGGAAAAGAACACCCTCTTGTGGTGGATCAGACCGCTGGTGTCGGTGAAAATGCTCACGAGCTGTGACAATCGATGCAATATGCTCAATGGCCGACAACGGCAACTAGCCGGAGGAGTAATCCACAAATGTCTAACGGAATTAGATCCACTAATCCCGAAGGAAATGTCACCATATCACTGCCCTATGAGATCTATATAATCAAGTCACTATGTACGGGATACAAAAGGTCATCATATCAAGTTATGCAATAGGTCACTAGAGATGTCACCGACCGCAAGGTCGTCTAATGTCAAATAATGTTATGTATAAACACGAGTGTCATCGACCACAAGGTCAATTAATGTCATATCATCTACTATAATCATGCAAAAACAGAGGTTCCACCGACTATAAGATCAACTAATATCAAAACACAAAGTAGATGACTACGAGTGCCACCGACTCTAAAGTGAACTAATGTCAAATTTACTACGAGTGTCACCGACTATAAAGTCAACTAATGTCAAGGTCATCTATTATGAACAGACCATGGATGACTCAATCAACAGGAGCACTGGTCTACTACTAGATCATGACAATATAAAATCGAAGTATAGAGCGACTAACTACGAAATCAAGTAGTGTATGAAAGCTCAACCACATCAAGCAAATGGAAAGAGATAACAAAGGTAGAAATCATCGAGTAGGCACCACTTTACCAACTTCGGATCGAAGTACCCACCTCTACCGAAGAATAAAGTCGGGTCGTCGACGCCCATTGTCACGCCCCACAGCCGCCAATTTGGTCGGTTCGGGCACGTCGAACAGATGCCGAACGGACAAAGTCTCTCCTGTCCGCCCAAGGCTAACAACAAAGTCATATACATCAAGTTGCCCAGGTAAACTTAAACAATAAATATGAAGCACCACAAGTGCAATATAAGTGAGAGCAAGACACAAGTAGATATGCAAGTGAACAAAAGAAAGAGATAGTTCTAGCTATTACAACTTTCATTCAACATTCATATTTTATTGCATTTACATCTCCCAAAATGAATACATGAGTTTTAAAACATCACCTCTTCATACATGATAGCCCTACAAAATACATCATCTAATGATACATCATATACTACTCATGTATACGAAAGTACTCTAATGCAAAAGGAAAGCCGCTAACTACTAGGGCGCTACGCCCTTACCGCGGTCCTCGCCCGGTCCACTCGAACTCAGCCCTACAACAAAGTGGGGTGAGAACTATATAAATATAGTTTCCAGTGGGTTCGGCCGCTGACTCCGCCGATCTTCCCACTAGGTCTAAACAAGCATAAACAGATAGATAGATAGATAGATAGATAGATAGAAATGAACTGCTACATTCTACTATGCCATCAAATGCTAAGCAATGCATGAAGTGTCCATCTAATAACAAACCTACTATCATGTTAGTATGCTTCAACAATGTCATGAATATAAATACAAACATAGTTATACAATCTACTAACATCTACTATGTCTACTCATGGTATGAATGCAAATCCACTATGCTATTCATGTTCATTACTCAATCAACTTGGCTAGCCTGAAGGTTTGCCCCGACTAACCTTTCAATCTCATAGGTGAGGAGAATCTGCATTCATATACCGAGACCGTCTGCGGGACAACTACGTCTGCTCCTATCGTGAAGTACTCCGGAGACCACTACTTGGGTGGAGCGACCACACAAGTGTAAATAGATTAGTGAGTATGATCCAATCCTCACAAGAGGATACCCTATCTACAAGGGTCATAGTGCTTCTACCGCACTGATTCCGAATGCACAATTCGATATCGGGAACTCTACTATCCCTAGAATCATGTCATAATGTGTTACTACACTAGATTCGATGCCACTCGTTCAAATCATTAGTTGTAAATGTTTTAACTAGTTCATATGCCACTCGTTCATGTTGTAGTGTTTCTACTACACTAGTTCAATGTCAACCGTTATCATCATCTCAAGTTCAAGTCGTCACTTATCATATCACTATAAGATTCCATGTCACCAGATCTAATTCTCATGCACCCTAGGTTCTTGTGTCAAGCTCACAATGCTACACTACTAAGGAACATGCAAGGAAATAGAAATGTCACTATACAACATCCTATAATGCATAAGTACAACATATGAAGATATGATCAGTAATATGACTCAGACATAAAAGGAAGCCCAACTGTCGCTAGGTTTCGAATTTCGTGATTTTAGGACGTTGCCTCGGCCCTCCGGGCGGAAACGAAGCCGGAAACGTCCCTTTTGCCAATATCTTTGCGCAGGCTCGACGGATCGCAGAACCGACTTCACCAGCGCGTCAGAAAGCCTAACAAATAGGTATAAAAGAGATCAATCCTAACTTTGGATCTCTTTTTCACAAAACCCACTTTAGAACCCTAGATCGGAACTATTGCAAGAATCCGACATATAGTTTCACGATTCAAGGAATAATCATCTACTTAACATCTAAGGGTTCCATAAAAATCATTTCTAAAGTATAAAAACTTAACCCTAGAAATCTACCATTAAAGCTCTACGAAGCTCACCTCAAAAAACTCGCTCCAACAGCGAGGAAGAAGATGAAGAAGACGAAAATCCAACTTCAAGCTTCAATCTCCACCAATTTCTTCCTACTTCACCCTTGGAGAAAGAGAGAAAAGAGTTTAGAGAGAGAGAGAGAGAGAGAGAAAAAAAACACAAGTAGAGGTGCCTCTGGCTGTGAACAAGAGAGGGGGAGTTGGGGCCCTTTTATAAGCTGTCACAATAGCATAAAAGCCCCTCAAATAATCCCCAATTGTAACTGACCAAAACTGCAGTTTTCTGCACTTGGTACCGGTACGCGGGACTTTTGTCACCGTTTCAATGATTACGCAGCAGCAACCTGAGAGCAGCCTTCTCGGTCAGCAGTCTGGTACCGGTACCATTTGGATTTGTCATCGGTTAACAGCCTTGACAGAGGCTAACCTGAGAGCAACTTTGCTCTCGGTTTCTGCAGTGTATCGGTGACACCTCTGGGCTGTCACCGGTTCACAATGCTCCAGACTTGATTCTCGCATTGTTTCGACTCTAATTCACGCCGAGCAACGCTAAAACCTCTCCAACCCTCTTGGAACTCAACTTTAACCCTTCCAACATGGTTGGAATGTTAAATGGACCTTGTCCAAGCATCCGTCTCGCCGCACTTTGGTCAATTTGGCCAAAAGTGGTTTATTACTATGAGGATTCAATACCTTACACCCATCGATGACTGTCGTCACAGTCCAGGCCTACGCAAAGTCCCAAAAAAAATGTAATTAGCTCAAGCCCGCTAATTACAAAAGTTATGGTTTTAAGTACAACCAATAGGCGAGCAATCGGGTTTCTAATCACGTTCTATAGTCATCGAAATATCGCCTGATTGTCACACCGACTCATCGAAATGACACCCTAACCTACGGGGCATTCCAACACAAGTCCCACACAAAGCCTATCTCGTTTGTTGTCCCAATACATCAATTTAATACTATTGGGGCAGCCGCACAAATAGTGCGTCAGAACGAAAAGCCGAGATCTCGAGAATCATCGGTTTGGCTCCCGGGGTACCCATTCCAGCACTGGAATCACCCTCAGCCCTTACGCTGTAACCAGAGGTGTCAAACCTCATACTAAAACTGGCCAATAAGGCTTAAACTCTGCTGTAAATAGCAGTGACCCACACGATAAGAAACTAGGCACAAAATTGCTCGATTTCCAACTCCGGGATTCCCAACAAGCCCCGAAGTGTTCCAAGACACTCCGTGGCTCAAACGACCACCCTCGCTATCCTAAAACACTCACTTTTGGGTGTTGGGATAGCCGCACGTTGAGTGGTGCGATTCGGGTGCGCAATCTCCAAAATCTGTTGTACTGGGTTCCCGAAAATCAAAAAATAGCTCCGAAAATCACCTAGGGTCCCTCGCTGGTCCGTGCTTCACAACAGTAAGGTCCCAGCCAGCAAACAAGGCTTCTCTACTACTATAACCAGCAACTAAACTCACTCTGCGAAAACGGAGCCAAAAAGCACATCAAACACACTTAAATTACCGTTTTGTGTGTCGATCGCTGTGAAATCCCAATTGAGGGATTCGAGAGAGAGAGAGAGAGAGAGAGAGAGAGAGAGAGAGTTGGGTTAGAATACTATTGATAGCAAAATGCCCTTTTTGCTATCAAGTTTTTAGCCTTTCGATCAACTCCTTTCATCATTTCTAACCATTGGATTAAATATTATAACCCAGTAGGGACCACTCAACCCTAACTGACTAATATCATCCTAACCCTACAATTTCTCATCTAAGGGTTAAAAACTTGATAGGAAAAAGAGCATTTTGCCATCAATAGTATTGCAACCTAACTATATATATATATATACACACACACACACACACACACACACACACATATATATACCTATGTACCAATAGAAAGAAAAGGACTTTTTTTGCACAAAAGCCTTCATAACATCCTAGAATTATGCACCCAATTCTCAACAGCATAAAAATATTTCATTAAGTCCCTCTCCAAACCATCTTGTGCACAAAGATACTCGAAAAGCTGTGTTCCAATCCGAAAAGTTTCTCGATCACAAAACTCTCCTACGACTTTATCTCAATGTCATTTCACATAGATAAACTCGAATTCCGCAAAATTTGAGATGTAAGATCCTCACTGAGTCTACATTTATGTGAACCTTCCACTTGCCAAAATTACGAAAGTTTTCACATGAAATGATAACATTTTCGCAAAGTGCTCAATTTTGACACATTGCAAAAATAACAATTTAGCACTCAAATCATTGAATTTAGTTCCAAAAACTCACCAGTGCGTGTAATATGTCCAGTGGCATCGATTCATGGATTTTCACACAAAATCAAGTAGAAAAAGGCCAAAATGCGATAAATTTTGATTTTTTTCGAAAATCGTGCATCGAACATGAAATTGGGCAGTGCTATCCCCTCCAGTATAGCCGAACCAACAAGTTTTCAGCTATTGGTGCTTCTGAGTTTTCAGCCATTGGATAAAAATTTGTAGAGTTGGGATAATAGTGGTCCTCTGGAATTTGGTAGGTGGTTGGTGAAATATCATGATCTAAAAGGTGGAATTGATCAAAGGAATAGATCTAACGGTGGAAAACTTGCAAACACCAAGTGTTTAGTCTTTTAATAGTATCATAGCCATGCTCTCTCACTATATATAGAGGGAGAGAGTTGAGCTCCTATGATTTTAAAACTATAGGAGCTTAATGTACTTGTGATTTTTTAGCTGTTGGATCGCCTCAAGATCCATGTAGAACTAATAAAAAAAAACTTAATGGGACACAACATTAATAGATTTGCATGAATCTTGAGGCCATCTGATGATTAAAAAGTCACAAGCATAAATGCTCGTGTTTTAAAAGCATAGGAGCTCAACTCTCTCTCTCTGTATATACACTACAAGAAAAAGCAAATTTGGCGGCGACTTTTTCGTGGCGACAACAGTTGTCGCCACGAATGTAGAAAATATGGTGGCGACATAAAAATGTCGCCGCCAATACACAAATAGTGGTGGCGACATATAAATGTCGCCGCCAATACACAAACAATGGTGGCGACAAATAAATGTCGCCGCCAATACACAAACAATGGTGGCGATAAATAAATGTCGCCGCTAATATATAAATAATGGTGGCGACAAATAAATGTCGCCGCCAATACATAAACAATAGTGGCGACAAATATAGGTCGCCGCCAATATTTAATAAATGTCGCGCGGAGTATTTCCAGACATCCCGCCCTTAATTCCCTCCGCCTTTTTGGATCAGAAAGTTATCTTCTTTCATCTCCCTCTCAATTTCTCTCTTTCCCCTCCTCCTCTCCGCCCACCCTCTCTCTCTCTCTCTCTCTCTCTCTCTCTTTGTACGCTCTCATCATCCTCTCTTTCCCTCTTCATCGTGCTAAAACCCTAGTTTCCAATCGAAATCCCGAAATTTTTTCGCTCCCCGAAATTTTTTCGCTCTCTAGCCTTGGTCGAGCGACGATGGAGGCCTCTAATCCTCGCCTCCACCCGCGCCATCCTCGACCCCGTCGTCAACTCCGCCAAATCCATCGGCGCCGCGGAGGACGACGGCGTTCTCCGCCCTCGTAGGTCTCGCTTCGCCAACGAAGATGGGGGCTCCGCCTCCGCCTCGCTCCGGCTCAAGGCCGGGATCTCGTGCGGCGCCTGCCCCCAGAGACGCGTGCGTACTACGCCAAGTACGCACGCGAGAACTTCGTCAACTACCGCGACGCCGATCCCTCCACCTCCCTCTCCGACCTCCTCCGCCGCGCCTACGCCTACTCCACCTGGGTTCTCAACAAGGTCCCCGTCCTCCCCCCCGCCCCACCAAAACGCTACCTACCACGCGAAGCCCTAATCTCTTTCCCGCCCAACCTTTTTTTTTTTTTTTTACTTCTTTTGTGCGTGCTTTTGTTTTTTGTAGTACTTCGCTCGACGAATCGGCCGTGCGTCGAAGGCTCCAAGGAGATATATCGGTGCTGAGCAGTGGCGTTGGGCCGTCTCTATACACGCACGGTACCGTTTTGATGAAATTCCTGTGTTAAAGCAAGTTTTTTTTTTCTTCTTTGGTTTCTTTACTTAAATAAATTAAGTGTTTTTTTTTAAAACAAAGGAAGTGGCGGAATTGATCTGAACAATGTGGTTGTTTCGGGACCACTAGCATGTTTTTGAAAGTTTTGATTTTGCTTGGCGTCGTTGATTTTTGAATCAGTTAGCGATTCTCCGTACTTTACTGAAACACGCCGGAATTTAAAATCTCCGACCTCATAAATTCTGATGCTGCGAGATGCATGGTTTGGCCTTAAAAATAATGGTTAATAAAATTGTGCATTTGGTCTATCAAACTAATCAAGGTCCGTGCAAATTTTAATTTGTTTTAAATCTTTAGGCTAAATGCTCGGGTTCTTTGTGACCAGCTTATGTCAGGAGAGTGTCTATCCTTAAATGAAGGTGAGATTTTAAACACTCATTAGTGATACATAAGTGTAGTAATGCAGTTTTGGTCGCTTGTACACACCCTTATGACTGTGATTTGGGGCAACTTTTGAAGCTGGTTTAAGGTGGCTTTATAACTCCGCGGTGAAGGGAATTAAGTTAAACCTAGTGGTGCAATTTCCTTGTTTGTTGTAAATTTTATGTGAAAATGCAATTGGGTTGCAGCTAAAAGATAGTTTCTAAATGATAGCAGGGGATTCAGCTATCATGCCGCATTGATGATATTGATAATAACAAAGCCAAATCCTCAAATGTGCCAGTCCTTTATGCATTTCGGAGATATATAGCAAATCTGTGTGCTAAGAGGTATACCATGTTGATTCTCTAGATCATCATAGTTATCGCGGTACTGCCAACATTCATTGTCATTAATTTCTAGGAGAGACATAGCAACGTTGCAGGCCTTGCCTTCTGGTAACTTGTTGTTCTTTATAGTGACAGTTTTGATAATTTGAGATGTCCTAGCTTTTAGGATATTACCCAATATGCACTTTCATAATTTCATATGTAAATCATCTTGCTTTAGGATTTATCCAATATCCATTTTCATAATTTCATACGTTTTTGATATTTGAGATTGTCCCTAAGCTTTTGATCCCCTAGGTTGTTGACTCTATCTGACACCAGTGTGATCGCTTCTCAAGCAATCTGAATAGCGTCTTGTTGTTGCCTTTTGTTTTGTAGCCCTACAATGATCTCCATTTGCTCCCAATAACCTCCTGTGGCTGGTAGTATAGTTACTATCTTCTGGCTTTTGAAAAATATTAAACTGCGAAACGAAGCTAGAAACTGAAGCTGAATCAAGTTTTGCATGCTTTGCTATGTAGAGAAGGGTATACCATCTTGGAATAGCCATCAGTGAACCAACTGATGTGTTGCAAGCAATGTACTTCGAAAAACTCTGATGAGTTTAGGTCAAAAGGGCTTTTTGTTCAGCTTTTTAATTCTTTCTTACTGGTAAACTACGTACAGGTTAAATTTTCCAAAGTAATCCCTGATAATGTCCGCTTCCTCCCTTCTAGGTAAAGTGCTAAAAGTATTTCGATACTGTAAGCATGAATGGAAACATTTAAAGAGACAACCGTAATGGTTGGTATATTTGTGGAAATCCAATATGAGGTGGTTCAAAGAACCGCTAAATTTGTTTTATTTTGGTAGATGAGCATTAAAGAATTTAAGAGTCTTATTTATGCAAGGTGACATCTGAAAAATAGTCAGCAACTGGAAATGTAGAGTAGAAAATTGGCAAAAGTAAGCAGGTATATCAGTTGTTGACTTCGCATATTTACCAACACTTTTAATTAAGTTCTTGTTATCTGTTTTCAGTTTTCGAACTTGTCGAAAGATGTTGTTATGACGACACATTTTGGTACTCTGATGGCTTAGTAGGCTCGAGGACCACCAGAAGCTGGCCCCCTGGCAGGAAGTAGTGCCATAAATATAATGGACTGTCCACTTTGCTTAATTATTTCGAAGATTGTATTGTAGAAAATTCTGCAAAAGCTTAATTTATAATATTAATGCCTATTTTGCTATTTTACATTAGCTGCTAATAATCTCATAGATGCCAACTAATTCTTTATGCGCTTGTTGACTTGTCAAAGTATTATGAATTAATATTCTTGCAAAGTCAGAAGGTGTTCTTGTAATATGATTTTATAGATCAATTCTGTATGAGCTTTTGGTTGCGTAATGTATGTTTGCATTTTAGATGCATTTTTGGGAAATTGTGAGGTGTTTGTTAGTTTCAAAGTAATGCTTTTTCCCTTGGGCCGTGGTGCATGGTTTGTCCTACAAAAATTTTTGTAATATGGAGCCAGGTGCTTTGCAATCCTCTTTCATTTAGGAAGCAGTAGAATGAGCAGACTTAATGCACTAAACTTTATCATCTGAGAACATTCCATATCGTCTCTTGAAACGAGTATTTATTTTGGAACTTAGAGAAAGGTAAGAAATTCATTATTTGCAAAAACCTGGCTGTTGAACACTCCATCTCTGATTGGCTTTTCTTTTAAAGGTTAAAATTTAAGAATAAAATTTTTTTATAATTATAGGTTATTTTTTAGCAAATTATTGTCGCCACCATAAAACTATTTAGGGTTTTCATGGCACCAGCATGCCGCCACTAATTATCTAACTTTTCGCCGCGACAAATTGTCGCCACCAAATACTTCGGTCCCGGTTTAGGGGTTTCACGACGATAACTTGTCGCCACTAATTATCTAACTTTTCGCGGCGACAGTATGTCGCCACTGATTATCTAACTTTTAGCGGCGACAGCATGTCGCCGCTAATTATCTAACTTTTAGCGGCGACAATTTGTCGCCACCAAATAGTTTTACCGACGGGGTTTTAGGCGGCGGCATGCGGCGACGAATTGTCGCCGCCAAAACGTTTTTCGTGGCGACAATTTTGGCTATGGTGGCGACATTTGTCGCCACTAAATCCTGTATCTGTAGTAGTTATAGTAGAGCCACTATGCTTTCGAAAGCATAAAGAAGTTGGTACTCGACGTTTTGGCACATGGATTAAGGGTTAGTTTGGTTTTAAGACCCATCTAACGCTATTAGATAAAATGGAGTTGGGGTAAAAGTATATAGGGATATACTTCTGTGTTCTTCAGTGGAACCATAGAAAATATATTGTAACTGACTCATCGCGATATAATTACATATGAAAATAAACAGTATTTTTTCATCATACTTTCTCACCGTACATAACGGAATCTTCCCGCAATCTCAAACGAAACCTAAGAATTGTAGGGTTGAGATGATTGTGGTACCCTTCGGATTTAATGGCTCCCTATGGTTTAGTGGTCCCCCTGGAGGAATAGTGTAACACACTGAACTTTAGCAAATAGCAAGGTTCCAGTGTTGGAATAGTATTTGATACTATTCCTGGTGTGTTCGAGGGTTGTGGACTGTGTTCCGACCTATTACTCGCGCCTTGAGAAGCGAGAGTGGGTACTTAGCACCAAAAGCTGCAATCTACAGGTTTTGAGATGCTGGGTACCGGTACCACAGTGAGGTACCGGCCCCCGTCGCGTGACCGAGAGGGGTGCTCTCGGGTTTGAGCTCTGGAAGGCTGAGTACCGATACTGACTCAGCCAAGTACCGGTACTGGAGCCGAGTACCGGTAATGTATTGAGCAGGTACCGGTACACTGCAAGCTGCCCGCTTGATAGAGGCTCGGATTGCGCATGTTTGGTTGCCGGGTACTGGTACTCCTGCCCGAGTACTGGTACGCAGTGCAGCCTGCAGTGTGGATATTTTTGAGGGGCTTTTTGGGAATTTTACACTTCTATAAATACCCCAACACCCCCATAAGGGTTTCCCTGTGCTTGGAACCAGAGAAGTAGGAGGTGAGTTTCCCCTCTTCCTCTCTCTAGATTTTTCTACTTAATTTGTGAATTTTTGAGGTTTGATCTCTTCTTTTTCCTTCTCCTTCATGGGTGATGGATCTTGGACCTTGGAGAAGCCTTGGACTTGAGGAATAGAGCATTGTTGAGGAAATATCTCCAACTCTAGCACCTCCCTAGCTTGGTTTGGAGGTCTATAAGAGATTAGTAGCATTTATTGCTCTTTTGGATTGTGATTTGGAGAGTTTTTGGAGTTTAACCTAATTCTTTGGAAACTAGGGTTTTATTTTGGGATTTCTCTTGTTTGAGCCTATGAGACTTAATTGTTGGTTTCAATACTTCCTTTTAGATTGGAATTGAAGCATCCTAACCTCCTTTGAGAGTTTGGAAGGATTTTTTCTCATCTAAGGTATTTTCTACCTATTTATGGGTTGATTTTTGAGGAATTTCAAGGGGTGTTCGTTCGAAGCCTCTGACCCTCTTGGAATTTTTGTTAGGGAGTTAGGAGGCCAGTGAGCAACCTCGTTCGCGCAAACGAAAGGATTTCGAGGGGTATCTAGTGAGTTTGACCTCACTGAAATGGGTGAACTCCTCTTTTGTCATTTTCTAAATTGTAAAATGAGAAATCATGCATATTCATGTTAGTTGTAGCCTAAATAAATTTTTGAATGCTTAAGATATATATGTTATATGTCAAGATTATATCCTCTATATAGTAGAGTGAGAATTGCACATAGAACTTGTATGTGAAAAGATATCCTTTATCCCATGTTAGAAAGCATATTATGATTAGTGAAATAGCAAGTTTTACATGCTTATGGACAAATGACTTATGCTTGACATAGTGAACATAAACGTCATGTAGTGACATTTGACTTAGTAAATGACTAAAACTTAACAATATGACATTATATTGGATCTTTGGGTCGTTAGTGCTTATTCCATATTTTAGACATGATGACCGAGGACTGGATACTGTTGATCATGCTTGCTGGCCACTGTGCGCATTCACACAAGCTTGTGAGGATCACTCCCTACAAGCCGGCACTTCGGAGTTAGCCTACACGACATAAGCTCGCCCGTGCTGGATTAGATGCCTACTGGGTCGCCGTCGGGGAGGCTCATTCCTAGAAGGGGAATGTTAACCACCACGGGGCCATTAGGCGGCACAAGCCAGACTACACCCGTGTAGGTCCCAATTGAAATTGAACAATGACATTTAAAAGTATAATGTGAAAACCACTACTAGATAGTATATATCAGTTGGACATGTTAGACATGCATATTAGTTGGACTTGTTGGACATGCTTATTAATTGGACTTGTTGGACATGCTCATACATGATAGAATAGCTGTATTATATACGAAACATCATGTTAATTGGAGGCATAGTAGCTTAGTAGATTATTACCTGCTTGATAATCATGTTGTCTATTTCATACTGCTTATTTACTACTCATGCCTCGATGACCTAGTGGTGTATTTCGTTGATGTCGGCGGCTTACCCACTGGAAACTATTGACTAATAGTTCTCATTCCCATTTTGTTGATATTTTTGTTTACAGAGCCATCCACGCTGGGAGAGGTTAGGGATCGTGGCAAGGGAGTCGCATCTAGCTAGTCTTAGCTTGGAGTTTCTGCTAGGTGGTCACCTCTCTTTTGTTTTTCGTTTGAGAGGTGTCTTGTACCTGATGTTTAGAGACCACCATTTTGTATTTAGCTTCTTTTTATGTGGATTTTTAGGATGTATGTACTACTTGATGGATGATTATAGTTGTTTTGTTTTACTTTCCTACTTGTCATTAGAGCGTAGTGGTATTCATGCTTTGATATCATATTAGATGTTGTTATACTCTTGTTTTATTTTATCGCATTATTATAGACGCCTTATATGTTCTTGACATATAACGGGTCTGGGCACGCACTGGGTAGACTTCCGCTGGGGCCTAGGCGTGACAAATAGTATTTATCCAAGGGTTAGAAATGGTTCAAGGGTTTAATCCCAAGGCTATCAATTGGAAGCACCACAGAATAGTGCTTCTAGAAGCACTATACTCGGACTCTATCTATATATATAGAGAGAAAAGGAGAGTTGAGCTTCTTTTCTTTTAAAAGCTTAAGAGCTCAATGTGCTTATGATTTTTTTAGCTGTCGAATCGTTTCAAGATCCGTACAATACTAGTAAAGAAGACCCATGGAACACAACGTTAAATGTGTTGCACGGATCTTAAGGCGATTCAATGGTTGCAAAGTCATAAGCATAAACACTCCGGTGTTTTAAAAGAATAGAAGCTCAACTCTCTCTCTCTCTCCTTATATATATATATATATATATATATATATATATAGAACTATGTTTGGAATGCTTATCTAAATGCCACCAGGTTGATTGGTGCTCACTTAGGTTTTCGGCCTTTAGATGAGAAATGTACAGTTAGGATGGATGTGGGACCCCTAGGGTTGAGTGAGTTGTTTGGTTGAATAGTATAATTTGACGGGTGAAAATAGTCAAGGGATGAACATCTAACGGCGAAAAACTTGGTACGCACCAAAATGCTTGGTGCTATCGATAGTATCCCAGCCGTACTCTATATATATATATATAGTGTAAGCTACTATATCTTCCGGAAGTATAAAAGAGAGAGTTGGTGCTTCTGATTCTGTGGCTCTTGAATCAAAATTTGTTAGATGATAGTGGTCCCAAGAATTTGGTGGGTGTCGATGAAATATCATGATTTAAGAGGTGGAAATAATCAAACGAATAGATCTAACGCGCGAAAAATTTGCAAGCACCAAATGTTTGATGCTTTTAATAACATCATAGCCGGACACACACACACACACTCTCTCTCTCTCCTCTCTTGTATATATATATATATATATATATATATATACTATATATTATACTATATATATATATATATTTATATATATAATATACTGGTAGAGAGAGGAGACAATTGAGCTCCAATGCTTTTGAAACCAAAGGAGCTCAATGTGTTTGTAATTTTTTAGCTATCAGATCACCTCAAAATCCGTGCAGTACTAGTAAAGGAGGCTTAAAGGGACAACGTTAAACACGCTTTCCTGCCCCATCATCCTTAAATCATTTGGTATCCTCATCGTACGTGATCACCGTCTGCGGCAATGAGCTTCACTGCAAGCTCGTCTCACGCCATCTTATATCATATATGAGTCGGCGTCGGCTGAGGTGTGGCCAAGATAAGAGAGTGGAGGTCAGCGTAGATTTTGAGGCAGCGGAGAAGGAAAAGGGAGATGAAGCAAAAAGGAGAAGGGAGAGGAAGATGAGCCGGAAGCGTAGAGCAACGAAAAAGAGAAAAGAGAGAGAGAGAGAGAGAGAGAGAGAGAGAGAGGAATAATGATATGTTTGTCAGTTTTCTAAAAATTTGAATCGAATCTGTAAAATGTAAAATCATAGTCTATTTTTTATAAAAGCACAAATTAGTTGATTTTTTAAGCAAATCGGTCATATATGTTTGAAGTGGAATGAAATGAGTAAATCATCTATGCTTGAAAGATGAAATGGTTATTTTACTTAAAAAATTATGTATTGATCGCATTTAATGATTAAACCGTATAGTCGGATACAAGTATACAACTACTCGTTACCAAATAGCATTTATGGTTAAGGAGTTCTTAATTTGTACTTTGTTTTTTCTTTTTAACATTAGGTAGTGATAGTGACCGCACTTGCAGGAATGGCCTTATTAACGCCTGCAGGATAGGATTACCTGTCTGCGTCCTTCAAGCTTAACGCCAAAACGCCCATATACGGGTCTGGTCCTAAGCATGTGGCCACCATACATGGTCGAATCGATCATTCGATGAAATGACCAAACGCAAGACCTCACTCCGTATCCGGGACTGCAGGCTGTTCCCAGCCATCCTCGACCGGAAGATCACGGGTTTGATACCACAATTTTTGTTGTTAGCAGGTCTCACGTTTTTTATGCTTGCCGCGTTTTAGTCATAGCTTAGAATTTGACCAATTTGTTTTCAAGTTTCCTCTACTAGTTAAAGAAAAATAATAATTTATCTTTTACCAACAAAGCTATTCTCTAGCAAGTACCAAATAGTACATTATAAATACGTACATTTTTTAATCATTTTTTTATTAGATCCATTCAAATCTCTAGTAGATATTTTACGAGGCTGTGTTTTCAGTCTCTAATTAAAATATTTGGCATTCAAATTTCAAAATTCTACTCAAGAGTATTTTGATTTTCAGGCTTTTTGAAATTATATTGATAAATTTGTGATATTACTATATCCCCAATCAGTTGGTAATTAAATACAAATAATATTTACATTTTATTTGACTTGGTTGCAGGTTGTATTGTTGTAAAATATTCGTGGTGATTGTTTTGGTCTTTTGTTGCAACTCAAACGCTTTACTAAAAATTATAGAGCAATGCTCCTATACACTATAAGATCTCAGCCTTTAAATTTTTTAAAATGGATGGTGGATATGCCTTTTATTCAAGAGAGTGACCGGCTTTTATTGCCTTAGGTACCGGTTACCCTCTTACCAGGGGCAAAACATTTTCTCATATGTAAAGTTAGTATCAAGGGCTTTTTTGTAAATTCATATTCTTATCCCTATAATGCCCCTTTAGTAAATATAGAACATATCATTCTCTTTTTAAAAAATTTCTATCCACAGCATCATCTTCCTTCGAACCCATTGTCTTTTTTCTATTTTTTTGTTGAGAGAGAAACCAATGTCCAGAGGTCATTGGCGTCACCAGAACTGACGTCACCAGAACTGACGTATGGTATATCAGTACTTTCGGCCCAGAGGTCATTGGCGTCACCAAAACTGACGTTGTATTATTGTAAAATATTCGTAGTGATTGTTTTGGTCTTTTGTTGCAACTCAAACGCTTTACTAAAAATTATAGAGCAATGCTCCTATACACTATAAGATCTCAGCCTTTAAATTTTTTAAAATGGATGGTGGATATGCCTTTTATTCAAGAGAGTGACCGGCTTTTGTTGCCTTACGTACCGGTTACCCTCTTACCGGGGGCAAAACATTTTCTCATATGTAAAGTTAGTATCAAGGGCTTTTTTGTAAATTCATATTATCATTCCTATAATGCCCCTTTAGTAAATATAGAACATATCATTCTATTTTTAAAAAATTTCTATCCACAGCACCATCTTCCTTCGAACCCATTGTCTTTTTTCTATTTTTT
Organism: Ananas comosus; assembly: GCF_001540865.1. Classification (NCBI taxonomy): domain Eukaryota; kingdom Viridiplantae; phylum Streptophyta; class Magnoliopsida; order Poales; family Bromeliaceae; genus Ananas; species Ananas comosus. The sequence goes on from NC_033625.1 coordinate 8,009,068, forward strand.
TGTTGAGAGAGAAACCAATGTCCATTTTGCTTAATAGAAACGTTTAGCTTAAATAGTTAACAAAATTTATTTTTTAACTATAATATAAATTTAAAATTTAATTTTAATCAATATTTTTAAAATTTAATGTTGTTTTTACTATCGAATGAACGATTTGAATTTATTTTAAAAATAGAAGTCTTTTATTTAAATAAATAATAAAAGTTGGGTTTATAAGTACAGCATACTTTATAATTTTAAATAAGTTAATATATTTGAACTTTCATGTTATTTTAATATCAAATTAACAATTTGAATTGAAATGTACTATTCATTTAAACATAAATTTTTTCTTTCTGAAAATTAAAATTAAATTTGAATTAAATGTATACAATTATAAAGTTTAAGCTCAAATTGAATTTTAAATTCAATTTTATGAAAGTTTATTACTTATCAAATTAGCCACTACCTTCTTTGGTAAGTAACAAAATTAAATAAAGAAACAAATATTTGTTTAGGGTTAATCAAATTTGGTAATTAGCTAGTATTTTTTTTCCAATATTATCCTTATTATTGATCTTGAATGGTAACCTGTTGAGCAGGTTACTACTATTTAAAAGTCAACCTCGCTCTTAAAATATGAAGGGCTAGATTTAATTGAGTCAGTGTATCGAAGCATTTCTTAAAATTATATATTATTGCTCATATATTAATAGAGAGAGAGAGAGAGAGAGAGAGTTGAGGTAGAATACATCTAAAAGCATCAACCTTTAAGCTTTCTAGCTCTTAGATCCACACCTTGACTACTAGTAGCCTTTCGATCACATACTATTCTACCTACCACCAGCTACCACCACTCAATCTAAGTGAGCTACTATATATCATCTTAGTCTTACAATACCTGCATCCAAGGGCTATAAATCTAAAAGCACCAACCTCATTAGATGTGTGTGTGCGCGCGCGCGTGTGTGTATAGTCCGGCTACTATGCTCTTATGAGTACGATTGATTTCGTACTCATAAGTTATTTTCGATGATAAAGCTTTCGAATCGACGATCCATACCGTTAAACATTATCTAGAGTATTTAAAACTTCTAGAAATCAAATTTTATAATTTTTTGATATTATTTACCTTACGATCAAAAGCTCACACATTATTTACTTATCAAACGGGTTGTCTAAAAATAAACGCCTGAAAATAAAAATCTCATAAAAAATGATAATAAACGACTTGAATTTAAGATCAGAGATAAGTATTGATCTTACTCTAAATAGTGAAAAGAATTTTCTATAAATTTTTTATCAGATTTGGATTGTTTTACATCGTTAAATTCACAAACGCATCACGTCAATTGTCAATTTTGAGACCTTTTGATCACTAGCCAAATGATGTCGAAAAATTATGAAATTTAGTTTCTAAATACTCTTAATAGTGCAGATCAAGTTTAATGGAGCCAAACATCGATTTGGAAGCTGCATCATTGAAAACAATTTGGTAGTATGAAGGCCTCTATACTACCGATAGTATACCAGCGTATATATATATACATATGTATATATATATACATATATATGTATATATATATACATATGTATGTATATATATATACATACATATGTATATATATATACATATATATACATACATATGTATGTACATATATATATATACATATGTATATATATATACATATGTATATATATATATGTACATACATATGTATGTATATATATGTATATATATATACATATGTATGTATATATATATACATACATATGTATATATATATACATATATATACATACATATGTATGTACATATATATATATACATATGTATATATATATACATATGTATATATATATATGTACATACATATGTATGTATATATATGTATATATATATACATATGTATGTATATATATATACATACATATGTATATATATATACATATATATACATACATATGTATGTACATATATATATATACATATGTATATATATATACATATGTATATATATATATGTACATACATATGTATGTATATATATGTATATATATATACATATGTATGTATATATATATACATACATATGTATATATATATACATATGTATATATATATACCATATGAATTAGGCTGGAATACTATTAATAGTAAAACGCTCTTTTTGCTATTAAGTTTTTAACCCTTGGATGAAAAATTGTAGGGTCGGGATGATATTACTCGGTTAGAGTTGAGTGCTCCCCCTAGGGTTGAGTGGTCCCCACTGGGTTATAGTATTTAATCCAATATTTAGAAATAATGAAAAGAGTTTATCTAAAGGCTAAAAAACTGGTAGCAACAATGGGATTTGGCTACTAATAGTAGCCCAGTCCAACTCTATATATATATACATATGTATATATATATATATATATATATATAGAGAGAGAGAGAGAGAGAGAGAGAGAGAGTTGAGCTAGAATACTCTCAAAAGTACCAAGGGGGTGGTGCTTTTAAGTTTTTAACCATTGGATGGAGAGATGTAGAGTTGACATGTTGGTAGTAGGTGGTGGTAGGTGGTGGTAGGTGGAATAATGTTTGATCCAAGGGGTATTAGTAATTAAGGAGTAGATCCAAGGGCTAGAAACTTAGAAGCACCAAGGAGTTGGTGCTTCTAAAAGTATTCTAGCTCAATTCTATATATATATATATATATATATATATATATATATATATATATAAAATTGAACTTCTGTGTTTTTAAGAGCACGAAGTTGTTGGTGCTTCTGAGTTTTCGGTCTTTGGATGAAAATTTGTAGAGTTAGGATAATAGTGGTCCTCTAGAATTTGGTAGATGGTTGATAAAATAGTATGATCTAAGAGGTAGAATTGATCAAAGGAGTAGATCTAGCGGTGAAAAACTTGCAAGTACCAAGTGTTTAGTACTTTTAATAGCATCATAACCAGGCTCTCTCTCTATAGAGAGAGAGAGAGAGAGAGAGTAGAGCTCCTATGATTTTAAAACTATTGAAGCTTATTGTACTTATGATTTTTTAGCTATTAGATCGCCTCAAGATCCATGCAGTACTAATAAAAAAGACTTAATGGGACACAATATTAATAGTGTTGCATGGATCTTGAGGCCATCCAATAATTAAAAAATCACAAGCATTAATGCTCTTGTGTTTTAAAAGCATAGGAGCTCAACACTCTCTCTCATATATATATATAATAGAGCTATTATGCTTCCGAAAGTATAAAGGAGTTGGTGCATTCAACTTTTTGGCCCTTGGATTAAGGCTTAGTTTGGTATTGACGTCCATCTGACGCTATTAGATAAAATGGAGTTGAGGTTAAAGTATATAGGGATATGCTTCTGTGTTCTCCGGTGGGACAACAGAAAATATCTCGTAACTGACTCATCGCGATATACGAAACCAAATATTACATACAAAAATAAATAGAGTATTTTCGCATCCTACTTTCTCACCGTATGTAACGCAATCTTCTCGCAATCTCAAACGAAGCCTAAGAATTGTAGGGTTATGATGATTGTGGTAACCCTCGGATTTAGTGGCTTCCTAGGGTTTAGGGGTCCCCCTAGGGGAATAGTATTTATCCAAGGGTTAGAAATGGTTCAAGGGTTTAATCAAAGGGCTAACAATTGGAAGCACCGCATGAGTGGTGCTTCTCGAAGCACCATACTCCGACTCTATCTCTTTATACAGAGAGAAAGAGAGAGTTGAGCTTTTTTTCTTTTAAAAGCATAGGAGCTCAATGTACTTATGATTTGTTTAGCCGTCGAATTGTTTTAAGATCCATACAATACTAATAAAGAAGACCTATGGAAGACAACGTTAATAGTGCTGCACGGATCTTAAGGCGATTCGATGGTTGAAAAGTCATAAGCATATAAACACTCTTGTGTTTAAAAGAATAGGAGCTCAACTCTCTCTCTCTCTCTCTCTTTACATATATATATATATATAGAGTCCGGCTACTATACTATCGGTAGCACGGAACGCTCCGTGCTACCAAGTTGTTTTCGATGATGCGGCTTCCAAATCGACGATCGGCTCCGTTAGACTTGATCTACACTATTGAAAGTATTTG
>NC_033625.1:8013173-8033199 GCF_001540865.1 Ananas comosus
AGAGAGAGAGAGAGAGAGAGAGAGAGAGAGAGAGTGTGTCTACTATACTTTCGAAAGTACCGGGGCCTCCGTGCTTGTAAGTTGTTTTCGATGATAGGACATCCGACTCGACGATCGGTTCCGTTAGGTATAATCTACCCTATTGGAAATATGTAGAAACCAAATTTTATAATTTTTTGACATCATGTACTAAGCGATCAAAAGGTCCCAAAAATGACTATTTTAATGGCCGATGTGGCATGTTTTTAAGTTTAACGGTGTAGAAGTATCCAAATTATATGAAAATTTAACAGAAAATTCTACTTAACGTCAATAGCAAGATCAATACTTCCGATTTGAAATTTGAGTCCTTTATCATTATTTTTTATGAAATTTTTATTCTCAGCCGTTCATTTCGAGGCTACTCGTTCACTACGCAAACGAAGTCAAAAAATTATGAAATTTGGTTTCTAAATAGTTCCAATAGCATAGATCATGTCTAACGGAACCAATCACCGAATCAGACATCCCATCATCGAAAACAACTTACAAGTACGAAGGACCCTGTACTTTCGAAAGCATAGGAGCCTAGCTCTATATATATATATATCACTATATATATATAGTGGTACTTCCGAAAGCACCATAATTTTAATGGTTGATGTGGCTTTCAAATCGACGATCGGCTCCGTTAGATTTGATCTACATTATTGAAAGTATTTGAAAACTAAATTTCATAATTTCGACATCATTTACCTATCAAATGAGTAGTCTAAAAATTAACAGTTGAAAATAAAAATCTCATAAAAAATAATGATAAAAGACTTGAATTTAAGATCAGAGATACTAATCTTACTCTAAATAGTAAAAAAAAAAGTTTTATAAAAATTTTATCAGATTTGGTTTGTTTTACACCGTTAAATTCACAAATGCATCACATCAACCATTAAAATTATTAATTTTGAGACCTTTTAATCACTAGCTAAATGATGTCAAAAAATTATAAAATTTCGTTTTCAAATACTTTTAATAGTGTAGATCAAGTCTAACGGAACTGATCGTCGATTTAGAAGCCACATCATTGGAAAATAATTTAATAGCACGGAGGCCCGGTAGAAGTTGCGCCAAACAAATTCATTGTAATTGCAATGTGAAAAGGGCCATTTAATATAATATAATAAAATATATAATATAGGCCAATTTGCATAAAAAATCTACTAATTTTGGGCTTTTGCAAAACTGGACCGCTTTTTTTGATTTTGCAGATTCGGTCCGAATTTTCAACAAACTGACCAAATACCCTTATTATTTTTTCTCTCTCCTCTTTCTCTCTCCTCTTTGTTTCACTCGTTCTTTTTTTGTTCTCTCGCCGAAAAAAGTAGCAAAAGCAGAGGCGGAGGCGGAAACGGTCCGCCTCGCCTCTCACCCTCATGCTCTCGCCCTCGCCCTTGCCCTCGCCCACGCACCCCCCACCTTCCTTGNGAATCACTTCCCAACGGTATGTTCCGGGTCCGTTTAGATAATGAAGATCTAATTCTAGGATATGTTTCAGGGAGGATCCGGCGCAGTTTTATACGGATACTACCGGGAGATAGAGTAAAAATTGAAGTAAGTCGTTATGATTCAACCAGGGGACGTATAATTTATCGACTTCGCAACAAAGATTCGAACGATTAGGTTATTTTTTTAACCATGGGTATACAATTCGAAGTTAAAAAAAAAAAATTCAAGAGACTTATTCTCTTCCAAGAAGTAAATCACCTTTTGTCGTTTTTGCATATTCGGTCCGAATTTTCAGCAAACTAACCAAAATATTCTTATTACTTTTTTTCTCTCTTCTTCCTCTCTCCTCTTTTTTTTTTTCTCGTTCTTTTTTTCTTTTTCTTCCCAGAGAGCGGCGGAGGCAAAGGCGGAGGAGGCCGCGCCCCGACTTTCTTTTTTTTTTGCTTTTTTCTTTTCTTTTCTTCTCCAACTCTCCTCCACCATCTCCAACGACGATGCCTCTCTCGCCCTTCCCCGCCCTTCTCGTCCTCTCCCTCTCCCTCCTCCTCTACCGCCTTCGACGACGATGCATTTTCGCCGGAGCCGACGCTGACACCGTGGAGGTCACTGCGGCGCTGCAGCCTCGGAGCGGGGGGTCCTTAGCTGCGGCGTCGCCGGCGCCGTGGCTGTTGGCAGAGAGGGTGACCAAAAAAAATTATAGAAGAAATAGAAAAAAAAAATAAAGATAAAAAATTATATAAAAAGAAGGATGAAGATGAAATTGCATCGTTAATTACAAAAAAAATTATAAGTTGCACTACTTAAAAAATAATACAACAAGAGAAAAAATAGTGCACCATTTGAGATATAAACTGCACCTCTTTAAGAGATATTTATACTGTTTCTCCTTTTATTGTACTGTTTCTCCTCTTGTTGCACTATTTTTTCTCTTGTTGTATTATTTTTTCTCTTAAACTGTGCAATTTAAGAGGAGAAACAGTGTAACAAGAGAAAAAATAATGCAACAAGAGGAGAAACAGTGCAACAAGAGGAGAAACAGTATAAATATCTCTTAAATGTGTGCAGTTTACATCTCAAATGGTACAAGAAGAAAAAAAATAATGTAAATATCTCTCATAAAGTGCAACTTTCGTTTAAAGAGTATAACTTTCATCTTAATGCATGCAGGTTATAACTAAAAGAGTACAATAAGATGAGAAATAGTGTAAATATCTCCCAAAGAATGTAATTTTCGTTTAAAAAGTGTAATTTTCATCTTAAAACTGTAGTTTACATCTTAAGTAGTGCAACTTATAATTTTTTTTGCAGTTAACGATACAATTTCATCTCTATCCTTCTTTTTCTATAAATTTTTATCTTTATTTTTTTTTCTTACTTATTCTATAATTTTTTTTTGTCACCCCTCCCTGCCATCGGCCACGGTGCAGGCGACGACGCCACTAAGGACCCCCCGCTCCAAGGCTGCAGCGCCGCAGTGATCTCCACGGTGTCGAGGTCGGCGCCGGCGAAGATGCGTCATCGTCCAAGACGGTGGAGGAGAGTCGGAGAGGAAAAGAAAAAAAAAAGTCGCGGCGCGGCCTCGGCGGAGTCGTTGGCAAGGAAGGTGGGGGTGTGCGGACGAGGGTAATGATGCGTAGGACAAAATCGTAATAGGCCACCTCCGCTTCCGCCTCCGCCTCTTGTCTCCGCCGCTCTCTGGGAAGAGAGAGAAAAAAAAGAACGAGAGAAAAAAAAAAGGAGAGAGGAAAATGTATAAGGGTATTTTGATCAGTTTGCTTAAAAAACGGACCGAATCTGCAAAAACGAAAAAGGTGGCCCGCTTTTATAAAAATCCAAAATAAGTAAATTTTTTATGCAAATTGAACAAAAATTATAATAATTATATTATTTTGGAACAGAATAATTTAATGTAGATAACTCCGAGTCTCCGACGACCTCACTGGCCATTGCAAACTTCAGGAGCCCACTATTAATGATTGAGGGAACTCATGATTACTTTACTCACATTTCAAACAGGAGGGCGAACTCAAATAATAATAATAATAATAATATAAAAAATAATAATAATAATGATATTAATAAATTTTCTCGACTTGTACGAATTCTTGGGGAGATCAGGTGCCATGTATATAAAGTTAACTACTGATCATTTTCCACGTGCGTAGCTATGGCAAAGAATCGGGTCCAACCACTCCCACTCCCATTTATTTTTATTTTGACAACTGATTTGACCCATCGAAACTGGTTGGACCGTGTGAACTTGTGCACGGGATGGTCTGAACGTATTGGTTTTTTTGTTTTTGTTTGTTTTTTTTAACTAATTTGATGAATTGCATGTTCTTATTAGGGAAATATAGTTGTACATAAGCACGTATGAAGAATTTGAAGTTAAATCTCCTAAATCAGAATGAAAGGCATTAAGAATAACAGTCCCATTAATTTCCAATACATATATAATATGATGGGTGTTTCCATCTAAATAGTTTAAGCTTTTAGATATGTACCTTTTAACATGATATTAAAACTTAATTAGTTCAGACCCTCTAGTTCGCGGACGCGGCTTAATTAGTACCCACGCTCTAGTTCCGTCTAACATGTAAAGTTATTAATTTGTGCCGTATTAATTCTAGTCGTGCCTAATATATAGATTGAGTTTGTGTTGCGTATAAATTAGTTGCTTTGTTAATCTGTGTCACATGCTAATTGAAACTATAATATGTGGCTTGAGTTTGTGCTACATATTAGGGTTTTTTCCTACTGTATATAATATGGAGCTTATATATGTACGTAGGAATTTACTACAAGCATGGCTGTACGTAGATCGAGAATCGGCTCCAAAAACACCTGACTATATATATATATATATATTTGAGAGAGAGGTAGCACGCTATCCGCTTCATTTATTTTATTTAAAAATAAACTTAGCTAGAAATATAAATCAATTAGAATTCGAACTTAGGTCTCGGGTACTAACCACCAAGTGCTTTGCCACTTGCTCTAGGAACGATCGGTGACCATATATATATATATATATATATATATATATATATATATATATATATATATATATATATATATATATAAAAAAGGATACTACATTATAGCTAAGTTTATTTTTTCTCTATGGATGGAGCGGATAGTACAGTACCTTTTTATCAATCAAGAAAAAAGAAAAGTTGTTTGGAAAAATAAAAAGATGATCAATAATGCAATTCACATGTACGTACACTTTTTTATTTTCTTGTTTATAACCACATGACTATTCCTACCAAAAGGACTAAACGATGTAATCATAGAGCCGCCCCTTAATAACTACAAAACTTAAGTCTCCTTGGGCTCTATTGCTGTTTTTTTTTAACATACAATTTCTATATGAAATGGTGTAGATTCTAAATAAAATAGTATAAATAAAAATAATAAATTACTTACAATTCTTATATTTTAACGTATTTATTTCAAAATAAAAAATAAATATTTAGAATGCAATATCTTTTTGCTTCTAAAGCTTTTTGTTAAAAAAAATCATCATCCGTCACTAAATCAGAATGCATTGCAAACTCACTAACGACGACAACAAATGGATATTTCAAATTATAAATATTAGTGTTTGAAAAAAACATAATGAAAGAATTTTTTCACATTAATCCCAACACATATATCAATTATTTTACATAAATTATTGCCTACACATATTCATTAATTATTTTTTCCATCGCATATTTCAATCCTACCTCCATCAGTTACAACTTTTTTTAAAATAAAAAAAAATAGATCTTTAAATTGAAAGTATGAGATGGTAAAATAATGATAAACTCGTATGCACGAACGAAAAAAATAAACTATATAAGTGCCAGCAATAATCNATATATATGATAGAATTGAGCTAGAATACTCTCAAAAAGCACCATGAAGGTGGTGCTTTTGAATATTTAGCCATTGGATGGAGAGATGTGAGGTTGAGATGATCGTGGTAGGTGGTGGTAGGTGGAATAGTGTTTGATTCAAAGGCTATTAGTAATCAAGGAGTAGATCTAAGGGCTAGAAACTTAGAAGCACCAAAGAGTTGATGCTTCTAAAAGTATTCTACCTCAATTCTATATGATATGAATGATTTTAACTAGTTCATATAACCAATTTAAGAAATAAGAATAAATTAAGCAATAGTACATCAGCAATTCATATATTGGGGGACCCAAAGCATGCATCTCCCTTTGAAAATTATCACCCTCCCATTCTTGCTGACCTATAAATATGCCTTACATGCTGGCTCTCTCCATGACCAAGTACTCCACTCTCTAGTAGCCGTAAAAACCAGTGCATCTTTAGTTCATCTGTCTTCTTCTTCTTCCAGTACTCCCTTTGAAAAACACATAGAGATCTTGCAAATGGACACAGCCAAATTAAACCACAACAACAACAACAATATTCACGCCATCACTCTCGAACCATGTAATTGCCTGGTGGCCACCGCTGCTTTAATGCCGTTGATGAGCTTCTTGAAGAAGCTGAAGAAGCTGGCGGAGGACGACCCGCGGCGGGTGATCCACTCCATCAAAGTGGGGTTGGGTCTCTCCCTCGTTTCCGTCTTCTACTACGTTACTCCGCTGTTCAAGAGCACCTTCAAAGACTGCACCATGTGGGCCGTCATCACCGTCGTCCTCGTCATGGAGTTCACCGTTGGTACGCAGTCAATATTACTTTTTTTTTTTTCTCCTTTTGGTTGGAGCTAAAAAAATGTATAAAAATCAAGAATTGTCCCTGTGATATATAGTTTTTCACCATTAAACAGGGTAGTATATATAGTGATAGTTATTCGAAATCATTGGGCGGTTCAATATTACTTTTGAAAACTTTAAATTGTGTATTCTATACGGAGGAGCCTAATGAAGTTAATTTATTTTTTTTAATCAACTAATTAACTCTTCACGGTATGGTATTTTGGTAGCTGAGAATTATGAGTTATTAAATTAATTAAACGCGTAAATATGATTCTTTTTTCTTTTTTCTCTTTTTTATTTTGGGTTAATTTTTTTTTGTTTTTAGGGGGAGCTCTAACAAAAGGATTGAACCGAGCATTGGCCACGTTCCTCGCGTCCGTAATGGGCGTTGGAGCTCATCATTTGGCCGTCATTTTTGGAGAGAAGGGCGAGCCATTTATTCTCGGATCTCTAGTTTTCATCATAGGTACAAAATATTTGTTATCATGCACGTAGAATGTTAATTTTAATGCCATATTTAAAGCATGCATATTTTTTCAATACATATTCTTCGTAAGAAACGAAATACGTCACCATGCATACGCACGCATGCATTTCATGCACGTCTCTTTCTAAGAAACCAATGCGATCATTAATTACATATATCCGTGTTTGCGTCCCTTTCAACTCATATTCCTAATCCAATCATGCATCGATCTAACAATAAATTAAAAAAATAATAATGTATAAAGATTTATAACAATTAGATCCCCAAACTTAATTTATCAAATAGTTGAATAGGTGGCTCTGCTCAAGTAGAGTTATTAATTGATCAATCATATTATATAGTGGCATCTCTTGTATGTAATTTTGTATAACTTTAAATTGCAAATAAATGTTTTTTCTTTCTCTATCTTCTAATTTTGATAGCCGTGCATCACGGTCGTAGAAATGGAGTGAATCGATCTTCAGTTTTGACTATTTCTTTTCATCTGTTAAAATACAAGGGATGAACTCTTTTTTTGTATTTTGCAGTATAAGCAATTAAAATGACTGTACAATTAGTAATTAAATTTGACGGAAGACAGATGTTCATTTATCTATGCAACAAAGTTTAGAAAGTTAGTCGACAAAACTAAAAGTTCAAACACCTGCTTAACGGAAGTACAAGAATGAAATATTTTGCGTGAGAGTTGATTTATCTTATTCCAAAAAAAAAAAATGATCATTTGAATGTCGGGTGTGGTCTATTTGTCATTCTAGAGTTCTAATGAATGAAATATTTATATAGCTAAATTATTTTCTTCTGTTTTCTTTTTTTTTTTTGGTGTGTATAGCTGTAGCTGCCACTTTCCTTCGATTCGTACCGGAGTTGCGGACCCGATACGACTATGGAGTGCTGATATTCATCCTGACTTTTTGCTTGGTTGCGGTATCGAGCTACCGCCAAGAGAATCTCCTGTTGCTGGCATGCCGGCGGTCGCTGACGATTGTGACCGGCGTTCTAGTCGCGCTCGTCACCTCCATCCTGCTGTTTCCGGTTTGGGCCGGGGAGGATCTGCACAAGATGACTGCTTATAATTTGCAAAAACTAGCGGCATTCCTCGAAGGTATGTTAAAAAGCGATTAAGTTGCGAACGTTATATTGCAAAGTAAATTGAACCGTATGAGTAAGTGAATTTAGAACTAATAAAGAAGTAAATATTAGGGATAAAAAAAACTGATTTTTAAACTATCATGCACAAAAGTGTGTATATATATATATATATATATAAGAATTCGGAGAGCAAATTCGTAGATCAAGTGAAAAATATAGAGATGGAGATGCCGTATTAATTGGAATAATATATATGAGGCGCTTTACCTATACAAAGTACCATTATGTACTAAAGGAGAAATGTTAAGTTACTAAAAAATTGTTGACTAAGATTGATAAAGTGGAAAAGGATGCATGGGAGTAGTTGGCCAATGACCTTTCATGTCTCGTTATTAATTAGAATATATATTCAGTTAAGAGAGAATCTGTGAATGGTGCCATGTTTTTGTATTTAGCACGCTATACACCTTTTTCATCTACTTGGCCTTATTAGGAAAGGTATCAATAGGAAATTGGAACATCAATAGAATAATGATATTACGATTGGGGACCATTTTTCATTCTACTTGGCTTTCCACCTCACTTTCTCTCCAATGCTGTATTACCACTAGCCAAAATATATATTTGTATATTTTTAAAGTTGGTAGCTAGGAATATAATATATATATATATATATATAGAGAGAGAGAGAGAGAGAGAGAGAAAGAGAGAGAGAGAAAAGCTACTCTAATGAGTATAGATCTCCTCGTACTTTTGGTTTCCATGTTTGAGACCCTAAACTTTCAATAGAATTTCCTTTTAGCCCCTCCTAAACTTTCAGTAATGTTGTTTGATCGCAGTTTTTATCTTAGAATAAAAATTATTGTTCGCACCTAGTTTATCGCATGTTCACATACTACAAATTAATTATACGTTGATTCTTCATCCAAATGATATTTCAATTTGACTTAATAGTAGGATTGAAGTACATAATGGGATAAAATCAACAACCTAATGCATAGTAAATGAATAAGCAAATGAACATTTTCTATTGAGATTAATGGTCTATTCTCAACAGAAAATATGCATAGGGACCGAAATGAAACTCCTTTAAAATTGAAAATTTAGGGACCAAAATGAATACTGTGAATGTTCAGGGACTAGTGGTGCAATTTAGCCAAAAGTAATCAACAGGTTGTAATTTTGTGATTGTTTTTGTAGGATTGGGAACTGAGTACTTCGCAGAGAAAGATGAGAATGGGAACTCAGGGAGAACCCGCCCCTCCGAAGCCTACAAGAGTGTGCTCAACTCCAAATCCTCTGAGGACTCTCTGGTTAGTACATATATGCACTCTCCTTTAGATCAAACATATGGAGTAGGACTTATATTCTACTAAGAGGACGGAGGCCTTCTTGCTCTTAAAGCTTTTCAAATGATTAAACTTTCGAATCGACGATCAGCTCCGTTAGATTTGACGTTGCGCATTTGAAGTATTTAGAAATTAAATTTGGCGATTTTTTGATACTGTTTATCTAATGATTGAATGTATTCAAATTAGATGAGATGTTCATAGAAAATTCTTTATACTATATAGCAAGAATAATATTTCTGTTCGAAAATTTTAATGTTATATCATAGTTTTTTGTGAAACTTTTATTTTCAACCATTGATTTTAAGTACTTTCGATCACATGATAAATAATATCGAAAAACTATAAAATTTATTTTCCAGATATTTCAAATACGCTAAATTTAGTTTAGCAGAGTCGATTGTTAATTCAAAAGTTTCATTGTCGAAAACCGCTTAGAAGCACAGAGGCCTTCATATATGCTCCTAATAGCACACAAATCCTACTATATATATATATATATATATATAAAAGAAAAGAGAATTTCATATCAATATTAATTTAGTAAAACTATTGTTGTTGTTGTTGTTGTTGTTGTTGTTGTTGTTTAATTATTTATAAAATTAATGATGCAGATTAACAATGCAAGGTGGGAGCCTGTTCATGGTAGATTCAGGTTCAAGCACCCATGGAAGGAGTACACAGAAATTGGTGCTCTGAGTCGCCAATGTGCTTACACTATGCATGTGCTTCATGCACACATCAACAAGGCTGAGTCTCAGGTATTGTTATTATTATACTCATAATCCTTCAACTTTTTTTCATGGTTAATTAATCAACATATATAGTTATATTGAATTATTAGCACGGGTGTAAACCTAGTTTTGTATCAAGTTTCAATAATAATTTTTATGACTAATTAATGAGTTTTATTAGATATGATAATGGCAATTTCACATACTTATTACGTTGGCCGTGACATAAATATGTTGCATTAATTTACGGACACCATTTGGCCTGGAACTCTGTCGGAGAATCCACAGTCTCAACCCAATTATCCTCAACAATCTTACACTCCAAATCAACAACCATACATTCCGAAGTCCGGCATACAATGTCAGATATGTGGAAAGTTCAATCATTCTGCTCTTCAGTGCAGACAACGCTTCAATCATTCTTTCGCTGCTGATGAAGTTCCTCAGACCTTTGCTGCTATGAACCTTCACGAACCCGGTGAGGAAGTCTGGTATCCGGATACCGGAGCATCAAATCATATAACCGCAAACTCTGGTATTCTCTCATCTTCTAAACCTTATAGTGGGCATGAAAAAATTCTTGTTGGTAATGGAAATTTACTTGATATTACTCAGACAGGTGAAACTCAATTGAATACATCTTCTAACTCTTTTGCTCTAAAAAATGTTCTTGTTGTTCCTACTATTAAGAGAAATTTACTTTCAGTGCGTAAATTCTGTCAAGATAATAATTCTCTTTTTGAATTTGACTCTACTGGTTTCTCTGTGAAGGACAAGGAAACAGGGAAGGAGCTTCTTCGATGTCCTAGCTCGGGAACATCACTTTATCCAATTTCTTCTAGACTTGCAAGTGTAGGGAATAAGCAACAACTAGCTCTTATTGCATCTAGATTTAGTGGAGATGTCTGGCATAGACGGTTAGGTCATCCTAGTCTTCCTGTTCTTTCTACATTTATTAAAAATAATAAAATTGTTTCTGATTCTGCACTGAAATTATCTGTCTGCAATGCTTGTAATATGGGAAAACATGTTAAACTCTCATTTCATGATTCAGAATCTCAATCTGCTTTTCCTTTTCATATTGTTCATTCTGATGTTTGGCAATCACCTGTGCCCTCGGTTTCTGGATACAAATATTATGTTATTTTTATCGACGATTATTCTAGATTTTTCTGGCTTTATCTTTTAAAATTTAAACATGAAGTTTTTGACAAATTTTTCGAGTTCAAGAAGATGGTTGAATATATATTTCACAGCTCAATAAAAATTTTTCAATCTGACAATGATACGGAATTTGTAAATGACAAGTTTTCTAGTTTTTGCTCACAAAATGGAATTATTCACCGATTTTCTTGTCCTTACACTCCTCAACAAAATGGCCTTGCTGAGAGAAAACATAGGCATTTATCTAACATTGTTAGAAGTCTACTGTTCCAAGCTGGCTTGCCTCCTCGTTTTTGGGCTGAGGCCATTCAAACTGCTGTTTTTCTTGTAAATCGACTTCCGTCTCTTACTGTTTTAAATGGGCGGTCACCATATGACATTCTCCATGGTTGTGCTTCTCCTGACTTGCAACTTATCAGAGTCTTTGGATGTTTGTGTTATTCCGATGTTCAGGACATTGCAGATCACAAGCTCTTTCCCTGATCACTTCCTTGTGTTTTCTTGGGTCTTTCTGACAAACATAAGGCTTTCGCTGCCTCTATCCAAGCACTGGTAAAGTTTTTATTTCTCGCCATGTTACTTTTGTTGAAACTGTTTTTTCTTATTCTTGTCTGTCCAAATTTTCTTCCTCATCTTTCCCCACTACCTCAAATTTTCAAATGTTTCAACATTTTCTTTCTAATCCTCCCTTATTAGGCGAAAGTCCTTCCTCTCTTGATGCCATATCTGGTTTTTCCTTCACACGCCTTTCTCCGGATGTTGGTTCAAATGCATCTGTTTCACCATCTGAGACTGTATCGATTTTTTCTTTCACCTTGAATCATGATGCCACACAGGTTAGTGATGAACATGCTGCCACTGTTGCTAGTCCACTTGAACTCCGAGTTTATACGAGACGACACACCCTCCGACCTACTGCTACTACAGCTTCACCTTCTCCTATTGAGATGACGCCTTCCACATCGGACAGGCCACCTTCACCTCAGCCTGCTGAGCCTTCCTTACCATTCCGGACACACTCTATGCTTACTCGATCTATGGCTAAGAATTTTGTTGGGTCTACCTCCTTCCTAGTTTCTACACATACTACTCTTCCTACTGAGCCTACCACTTTTCATGAAGCTTTTCAGGATGCAGGTTGGCGTGCTGCCATGGCTGAAGAATTTGATGCATTACTCACCAATGATACTTGGGAGCTTATTCCTGCTCCTCCTTCTGTCAATCTTGTTGGCTGTAAATGGGTCTACAAAATCAAATAGAAGGCGGATGGCTCTCTTGAGCGTCTCAAAGCTCGACTAGTGGCTCAGGATTACAAACAACAACAAAGCATTGATTTTGATGAGACTTTTTCTCAGGTTGTCAAGTCGACCACTATTCGTACTGTTCTTTCAGTCGCTCTCTCCTCTGGATGGTCTCTCCGACAACTTGATGTGAAGAATGCCTTTCTTTATGGCACTCTCTCTGAGGAGGTTTATATGAAACAACCACCTGGCTTCGTGCATTCTTCGCTTCCTAGTCACGTTTGCCGCCTACGTAAAGCGATATATGGTCTCAAACAAGCTCCTCGGCCTTGGTTTCAGCACTTCACTTCTTTTCTTTCTGAGATTGGTTTTGTTGGCAGCACTGCTGATCCCTCAATATTTGTTTGTCATTCTTCCTCTGGCACTCTTGTTCTCGATGCTCTTATCGTTACTTTACAATGCGAATTTGCCATGAAGGATCTCGGACCGCTGCATTATTTTTTGGGTATTGAGGTTCATCGCTCTCCCTCTGGTCTTCATCTATCTGAACAAAAATATGCACATCAATTGCTTCAGCGACATGGTTTTCTTGACAGTAAGCCAGTTTCTACTCCGCTTTCGCCAACATCTCGTCTATCTTCCCATGAAGGGCATCTTCTTGAGGATCCATATACTTATCGTCAGATCATTGGTGCTCTCCAGTATCTCACTTTCACCAGATCGGACGTTTCATATGCCGTCAACTCTGTTGCCTAGTATCTTTATGCACCTCGTGAACCACACATGCAAGCGGTCAAACGTATTCTGTGTTATATTCGGGGGACGCTGACTTATGGCCTTCCTATCTCTCGCTGCGACAATCCTTCTCTTGTGGCCTTCGCTGATGCTGATTGGGCTGGTTGCCCGGATACACGTCGCTCTACTTCTGGATATTGCATTTTTCTTGAGCCAAATCTTATCTCCTGGTCCGCTAGGAAACAACCCACCATTTCTTGTTCTAGTTCTGAACCAGAGTATCGTGCTGTAGCCTACACACTTGCTGAGACAGTCTGGATTCGTCGTCTCCTTCGTGACCTTCGTGTTTTTTCTTATGGCGCTCTATCAGTATTTATTCCGATAATCTCAGCACCACCTACCTTGCGGCCAATCCTGTTCTCCATGCTCGCACGAAGCATATTGAGCTTGATCATCAATTTTTGCGGGAATAGTTCAGTCTGGTGATTTGGCCATAATTCATATCCCTTCTGACAAGCAACTTGCCGACATTTTCACCAAGCCCCTGTCATCCTCTCGGTTTTCGATATTGCGGCTCAATCTTCGCATGCGACCACCGGATGCTTAGCTTGCGGGGGGATGTTACGATATATTTTATCTATATTAGGATGTTACGATATATTTTATATAGAGTAGTATCATTGCCTTCTATAGAGTAGGATTATATAGTATGTAATCCTAGTTATACTCTTACTATAGTAGTCATTGTTACTATAGTAAGACAATCTCTTGTACTATATATATTCGTTAATACAACTCAAGAGGGCATGTTTTTTAGCCCTTCTTTCAAAAGGGAATTACCATATAAAATCATCTCATTTCGATCGGTACATACGTTTCAGTTTTATTTAATAAGTAGTTCGGTGCGGTTTGGTTTTAGAAATTGAAAAACAAAAGAACTGAATAAATCGAACTGATTGAATTCTTTATTGAGTTAATATCTATTAAACTCTATTAATCCCCGTTTCTTTTGCCACGTGTCATGTTTATCTTAATCCACGCTAATTCAATTCATGTCATCAAGCCACCTCAGATCCATTTGTTCATTCGCCCCGGCCGCTTCGATCGATCCCTCGCCTCTTCGATCCCTTCTCCATTCCCGCCACTTCAATCCCTGCCCCGCCGCTTCGGTCCCTCCCCCACTCCCGCCACTGCGATCTCTACCCCGCCTCCACCCCGCCTCCTCTTCGATCCCTCCTCTGCCTCTTCCATCTCTCTCTACGCTTCATCATCTCCTTCCTCAAAACCCTAATAATCAGAGAGAGAGAAGAGAGCACGCACGACGCCTCTTCTCTTTCACCTACCTCCGCCTTTCACCGGGGAACTTCGCTACTACCGCGATGTCCGCTCTCAAAAACCCTAGAGGCTCCGATGGACCGAAGCAGGCCACACAGAAGCAGTTTCCGTTTAAAGATTAGAAGCAGCCCAGAGCAAGAAGATGGATTAGAAGAAGGATGAGGATCTGGTGAATACATGTCTCATTTTCCCCTCTCTCGATCTGGATCACGATCTCGATCTCGATCTCTATTTACTTTGATCTAGAATTTTTCTTTATATTTTTGGATAAGTTACCTGTGTAAAAATTAAAAATTATCCGGATATAGTATCTAAACTTTTATGGAGTATCTATCCAAGCCCATTATGTCTAACTGATGATTTAATTTGAGGGATCTATTACCGACCATCCCTAGAGCAAGTGGCAAAGGGCTTGATGGTTGGTACCTAAGACCCAAGTTTGAATCCTAGTTGATTCACATTTTCAGCTAAGTTTATTTCTAAATGAAATAAACGAAGCGGGTCGCATGCTACCTATCTCTCAAAAAAAAGAAAATTGTGGGATCTATTGCTTAACAGTAAGATCTCTTATTAAGTAAAAGAAAGGTGTAATAAGCTTTTTATGGAGTTAATGCTAATAAATAAATTAGCTAAACCCCTGTTTTACTTTAGGGCTGCTAACAAGTGGGACTTCGATTCCCTCCATACCGACATTCTAGCTATATCAAGACAAAGTATAAACTAAAAATTTTTAAGGATCCACTGAAGTTCTCACAGGTATTGTGTGAATTACAAATTTTTTTTTTTTAGTAGAAATTTTGGAATTGACAGTTTGTCTTATACAAATTTTTGATTGGAAATACCACTAAATATTAATTGCTACTAGATGTTAGGCAGAGTTGTTGGAGGTGATGATGTTTCTTTGAGGATTACAAAATGTGCAGTATGCTATGCTGATGTTGCTTAGAAAAGAAATGCACTGGTTATGCTTGCTGAATTGAAATATATTTTAATTTTCTATTTCTTTTTTTAAGACTAAAATACAAAAAATAATTTTAAAAGTTTTGCAATTTGAACATTGCTTCCTGAATAATTAATATCTATTTAGAACTTCACCACTTAATCCCCTTTCATGATATTTTTTTCTTGAAAATTGTTAGAAACTATTTGAATATGATACAATTAATTAAAAATAGGTACAACAAGTATTTAGATCGTATTGCAGATTTTCTAATGAAAACATGATGGTGGACTGTTCAACTGCGAACAAAATTTAGGAGATTGGAGGTTGCTCTTTAAGTATTTTTAGTTTTTAAAGGAGATAAGTTGCAAATCACAGAGTTTTTCCAAGGATTTTGCATTCTAGCCTTTTCTTAATTTTCATTAGTGTGTGTGTATGATGCATATATTAGTTTTCAAAACTTCAAATGCTGCATGAGCTTCGAAAATCCTAATAGAAACCTACCCTACTATATTTGAGGCATAGAAAAGATACAGATTTCTTTAATAAATCTTGAAGGATATGAATTGTTATCAAGAGATTAACGAATTCAACAATGCAGGCAAATTACAGAGCGCAGATTTTCTTATATTAATGCTTAGCTTTCTACTCTCTATATTTCACTTATGAAATTGTTTATGTTGTTACGGAGATCAGCTCCAATGTCAGAGGCTTCAAAATTGGTGATCATATTGGCATTGGAAGGAATATGTTGACTCATGCAGAGATTGTGAATATTGCTATGATTTTCTTGAGGTTCACTATGTAAAGAAGTCAATTGCTACTTTCAATAGTATCGACGTAGAAGGCACCACAGTTGCAAAAAGGGGATATTCAAACTACATTGTAGTGCATGAGAGGTATATCATTTTTCATTAGCTAAATCAATTTTCTTTTCCAATAACTATGTTACCATATCGAATCCACCGAAGTGATAGAAAATGAACACTAAGAACCACACCTTTTGTCCCAAGTTGGCACTATAACAATTCCTTTTCTTTTATTGAATTTTCATGTACTCCTATTTTGCCATAATAGTTACCTAAAAGAATGATTTTTGTAAGTTTTTTAATAAAAAATTAAAAAAGATGCGTTCGTCATGTTTTAATGGGAAAATCATTGATTCCTTGTTGGGTTAATGATATCAAATTCACTTATTAGACTAATTGGTTTTATTTTGGGTTTGGTTCAACAACTCGTGTAATGGGGTAGTTAGTAATTGGTTTGGTCTTTAGTTGACCTATTTGGTATATTGGGCCAAGTGATGTTAAGAGAGATTCTCCTTGGGTTTAGAAAGAGAGAGTTCTCATTTTGTTTTGCTCTCTAGGTTTTCCTTTTTTTGAGATAGAGAAGAGAGGTGTAGAGAGAGTTGGAGAAAAAGCTCTCTCGTTCTTTTTGTTTGATTCAAAAGCTTCCAAGGTTGATTGGAGGAATTCTAAGAGGCATTTCGAAGTGGATTTCGTGGATTCGTAAGGTGCTTAGATGAAGGTGTAGCAAGAAGGGTTTTTCCCAATTAGAAGGTTGCAAGCCCATTGTAATAGAATGGTAATCTCTAACCAAATCTTGTAATCTCCTCATTTAATAGTGGATTTGATCTCTCCGTGCCCGTGGATGTAGCCCGGTTTGGGTGAACCACGTAAATCTTGTGTTGTTGTTGCGGTTGTGCTTGTGCTTGTGCTTGGATTTTTCTTTCTACTTTATTTACTCCAATCTTGCATTTCTTGGTTGTGGATAATTTACATACATCACATTTGTTTACTAGTGTGATTAGTATCTTGATAGTGAGGGTTCTGTCATTAGCTCTCTACATTCCTATATGTTTTTGGTATGCAGGGTATTTAACTAATGGCCCCTTGATATCGGTGAGAATTATCTAATTAATTGTGTTGTTATAATATTATAGGAAAGCATTTAGGTTTACTGGCGGTATTTCTTGGTGCTTGGCTTTA
This sequence comes from Ananas comosus, assembly GCF_001540865.1. NCBI lineage: Eukaryota > Viridiplantae > Streptophyta > Magnoliopsida > Poales > Bromeliaceae > Ananas > Ananas comosus. The sequence continues at coordinate 8,030,436 of NC_033625.1, forward strand.
GGGTATAGTTTTCCGCATATCAATTATCATTTTGCTATGTTGTATCTTTTAATTTTGATTTGTTGGATTAAACAGCTGATCTACTTGGTTATCCCTTTTTTGGTTTCTTACAATATATAATTTATGAAAAGATATTCCTCATTGATGTACAAGTACTTTTTAATTTCTCGATTTAATTATGATGTTTCTGTATATATTAAGTAAAACTTTAGTGGCTAACTCCATTGTACATAATATGTAAAACATTTCTAACATGTTAAGTGAAATCTTTAATTAATTCATATCGTTATGAATTGATAATCCAATGTCAAGAAAAAAAACTTTAAAGAATGTGAGCCCACTCAATTTGTTTTGTAGTTTTTTTGTCCTATTAATTGTACATGTGTTTGTTGTTAGTATATTATTTGGTGATGTTNAAAACTTGGCTAGGTCGGGCTTAGATCATTGCCCTCCTCACTTGAAATAAGTCGGATCAGGTTGAAATTGAGTTTAGAGTTCCAATATGGGTTTTATTTACTACAGATTTGATTAATCCAATACTTATGATTCAGTTCAACATATTGTAAAACTAACTAGTCCCGATCAGTGTTGAACTTTTCTTTCTATTGAAGCTTGATTAGAATTTTAGATTAAACAAAAAAGCGTTCCCCTTTCATGATACCCTTGAAACTTTAGATTAGACAAAGAATCGGCAAGTTCGATCAATTAAAGAACGAAATGGGCAAAATTCAAATGACAAAGTCTATTGACAAATTACAACTATTAGTTTTGAGCTATCAAATTAATTTATTATCTTTTTTAAATCATCTCAAATGTTTTGCTCCACACGAGGAGATGCAAGATAATGGGATATTAGCGAGCTATATTTAATGCATGTCTCCTTCTATTTTTAATAAGGATTACGATAAGATCTTTAACAATATAATTATGTTTTGTATATTAGATTACTCATTTATGAAAATAATGCAAGTATGAATTAAGACTCTTAAAATCGTGACTACCAGTTCATGGTACTTGATTAATAATGTGAACAGAGTTTTTTTATTTTGAATTTATTTGGAAATTAACAAATTGGCGTCTTGAAATAAGAAAATTTAACTTTTGAATTTATTTTAGATGACTTTCTGATATTAGTTTTTTTTTCTCTCTAGTTAAATAATATTCTTTAGTTCATGTGAATAAGATTTTACTAATTCACATACTATTAATCTTAATCTAGAGCTATAGATGTTATTTTTTTGTCTAATATATAATATTAGAATATTTATTTTGGTAGTGTGCCATTTAGTAGTATAAAAATATTTTTTTTAATTTTCAAATGCTTTTTTGATTAGTTTTACTTTGGTGTTTTAGCTAACTATCTATTGATTCCTTCACTATTCTGAAATTTACGAACCATGTATTTGATTGGTTGTATTTGTAGCGAGGGTTTTCCTTCATCTTCAACGAGACAATCGTCACGCTACCGCAAAGGCTACCAAAGATAGTACTTTCACTCTTATTAAGTTTTTAATTTTTTTAAATTTGTAATTTCTACGATGATGATAATATAGAAACATTACTTATCTTTCTTAATATTACAATGTACTTTCCTTTCTGTTTTTTTTTACCGGCTCATTTTTTTTCATTATTTGGTTTAGATATTTTCAGAAAGAAAAATACTTTGGTTTATTCTTTAATTTTTAATTATTCAATGCTGAGATAAAAAATACTTAAAAATATTAATGCAGATAATTAATAATAGTTACAGATGATAAGTGAGTTTGTGTTCTTCAATAATTATGTATTATAAATTATTTTTTAATATAACTTTTAATATTAAAGTCTAGAACATTAATCTATAAATCGTAACGATTAACTATAATATTATCTGCCCGCCGCACTGCACGGGTTTCCTAACTAGTATATATTAATTTCAAACTTTCTTAAAATTATATTACCCTTTTTATCAAATAATTCAACACTACAATAGCTTCTACTATCTTCATATGAAAGATTTTACCAGTTTAATGTATTAATATATAAACCAAACAAAAATTTTGTTAGGCTAAAATGTAGAAAAATCCCTATAAATATTCGCTTTTCTACCTTACTGCCTTGTTCTCTAAAAAACTCTATTTTGCCCCTTTAAAATTTAGAGTTGTAGCAGTTAGCTCAATTTCATCTTTATGTGTTAATATGCCAAATGCGTCTGTTTTATTTAGCACCAAGTCAAGATAATCAGCAGTCATTTCATTAATCGATAAAGTATATTTACCAAAAGAATTGATGAAAGATTAGACAATATATACCTTTAGCCCTTAATTTGCTATCTTTTATGTAGGATCGATGTGTTATGTGCTTTGAGTCCTTTGTTCTAAGATCTGAAATGTAATGTTAGGATTTGGTTAGATTTGTAATTGAATCCTACTTGGATTAGAATTAATATTTAAATCTGTTGGAGATAAATCATGATTTAAATATTAATCAGAGGTTAAAATCTAACTAGATTAGGATTAATATTTAAATCTATTAGAGATTAATTAAGATAGATTTAGATATTAATTGGAGTAGAAATCCTAAATTGGGGTACGTTTTGGTGGAGTATTATAAATAGCTCTTGATGGTGCTCCTTTTTTGACATGAGTACGGGAGAGAGAGAAAAGGCCTCTTGGTGCCGTACCAGAGAGAGAAAAAGAGAGAGAGAGAGTTATTTAGTGCACCTAGTGCATGGGTGCGCGCGGATGATTGTCTTCTTTATGGGATTATAGAAGACGAGAGAAGG
>NC_033625.1:8033545-8153704 GCF_001540865.1 Ananas comosus
GGATAGAAGAGATCCTCAAGAAAGACGGGCCTCGGGTTTGTAGTTAGCTCTGTCGCAAAGAGGAGTCAGGGGTGTAATCTTCATCTTATTACATGAATCCTGATTACCCGCATACTATTTTCTTTTTGGTAATTTCTCTTTTTAATAATCGTTATCAGCTTTTGCTTGAGGACGAGGCGTTTATGGTTACACAACCCCGATTTGGACGCTCTCCGTCTGGTGAATCCAAACACTATCGATATCCGAATCCACAGCATCGGTATCGCGAGCGGACGTTGCGGATTAACCGAGATCCGGTACCAGGGGATAAAGTACCGTGATCCCAAAAGTCGGGTATCAGAGCTGAAGCCGTTGTATCGATCCCGAGGGAGAGATCGCGCGAAGATGGCTCAACGAAATTCTCGAAATTCGAGAAGGTTCCGACGGGGGCAAAGACAAGTTTTTCGGATTTGTGGCGCAAATTAAAGTACAAAAGCGATCCTCGAACAGCAAGAACTTGGATGAGACGTTGAACGGAGGGAAGGAGGCGACTAGCCGCGGAGTCATGGACTGCGGCATGGACAAGATGGAGCGGAAGCGCTTGAGTACGCGTTATCTATTCATTAGCAGATGAGTTTTTGATCGTCTCTCGTTTACAGGGACACTTGAAGTGTCACTCTATCTCATTTTTATTGTAGTAGTTTTTCTGTATAAATGTGTAGTACACTGAACTTTAGCAAATTGCAAAGTTCGAGTGTTAGAATAGTAATTGAAACTATTCTACATCCTTTGAAGAGTTGTCAAGAGGTTTTTGACAAGTTACTGGAGCGAACAAGTGGCCGGAAAAGCAAAAGTGCATTGCAAAATGCGAAAATCTGTATTTTGGCACTGTGTAGCTGTGACAGCATGATGGACCACCGGTGCCAGCACTGTAGTTGCGTGGCAGTAAGGCTGTTTTGGTCATTTCCTTCTCCAGCTCTGTTCTTATCTCTTCCAGCTCGACCCCAGCTGATGTTTATCCATGTCTTAGCCCAGAGAACCAGATTTGAGCTATTCCCTTTCTCTATCTAGGGTTTTGGAGTTGAGAGAAGTAGAAATAGTGATTTAAGCTTTATTTTCCTCTTTTCTCTTGTTGCTTGCTGGTTTGGTGAGTTGGAGCAGCTGTGGAAGAGTGAAAAGGAGTCTTGGGGAGAGGTATTTCGTGACCTTAGCTCTGTAGGAAGCTAAGTTGAAGTTTTATGAGGTAAGCTAATCATTTCTCTCTCTAGTTTGATGCTAGTAGGGAAGTTGATGTTGGTTCTTTGTTCTTTGCTGCTAGCTGAATTGGAGAAGAGTTTTAGCAGCTATAAAGATGTGTTTGCTGTACCCTAACTCAGTGAGAGCTGAGTTGAAGCCTTGTGAGGTGAGTTATTATACTAGCTACTAAGTTTGAGAGGCTAGTAGTGAAATTTGAGTTTGTTCTTTACTCTTGCTGCCAGCAGGTTTTAAGGATAGTTGTAGCAGCTGTAGCAGAGAGGTTTAGCTGTGGTTCTTCAATTCTAATCCCAGGAAAAGCTGAATTAAAGCTTTGGGAAGGTGAATTAACAACTCTCTTCTCTAGTTTCATGTAATAGTGGTTATAGTAATGGATTGTGAGCTTGTTCTTGCTCTATGCTGCTAGCTAATTGGAGGAACTTTATAGTGGCTGTAGAAGTGGAGTTTGGTTGTGATTCTTCAATCTTAACTCAGTAGAAACTGAGTTAGAGCTGTACAAGGTGTACTAGCCAACTTTGCTACTAGTTTTGAGATGTTGGAAATAATTGTGCAAGAGTTTGTGGTGTATGTCCACCGCAGGTTCACAGTAGGATATTGGATTCCTTTGGCTGGGATTCATGAACTTTGGAAGGTTGGTTTGATGTGTTCCAACCTGAATAGAAAGGGAATTCAAGTTTGGTTACTCCTAGGTGAGATTCTAACCTAGACTATGTGATTATGTGAGGATTATTATGTGAAAGCTTGGTTGAGCTTCTAGTTGAATTTGGAATATTTGTTAGGATGCTTGGGAGACTGCGGATCACTTTGAATTGAGTTTTGGTGATTCTTAAAGGCCGGTTTTGAAGTGCTTCAACCTGATTTAAAAGAAAGTTCAAGTGTGGATTCTAAACCAGGTATGATTCTACCTAGATTGGATGCATATATGAGATTTTTAGTAAAAGTTGAAGTTCAACTCATAATTGAATTAGTATGCTTGCTAGGGCACTTGGAAGCTAGAGAACATCTTCGGTTGTGGGATTGACGAAAGTCGGCAGTGAATTGGTGGGTTTGACCTTACCGAAATGGATGAATTCCCTTTGTCTTCTTTAATATTATAGGACTAGAATTGTTGCATATTCATGTGAATACATGTTTATTTGAATGAATTGGGGCAGCACCAATATGTATATCATATCGAATATAATAGAACCTCTACGTAGTAGAGGTAGGATTATGAAATTGATTATTTGACATAGATCACTCGTTCGATTACCATGTATTTAAGACATACATCAACTTGTGCAGACAAGTTAAGCAGGACATCATTCAATAAGGAATAGTTGTAAAGCCATGAATAATGTATTGTGATGAAGCATCTTTGAGTTAAACCATGCAATTTCATGTTATAGACATAATGTTGGAACTCTTTGTATATCATGTATAGTGAGGTTATTTACACCTTTATATGGAATTATGTAAAGAGTATGATAGATGATGTTTCGCATGATTGTGATGACAATGGTTATTATTTTCATCTGATAGAACTAGCATGAACTTCTTGATTGTTATGATCTAATAAGTAAACTAGAATTGAGCATTATAACATAACATAAATGTTATACTATTGAAAATGATCTAGTTAAATGACTAGAATTGGACATGAGGATATACTTGTGTAGTCAAGTAGAAGTACTTGCCTAATATTTGCTTACTCTAAGTAGTGGAGGTTTATGTAGAACCATAGAATATGTACCGTGAGTCATTGAGTTTGACCTTAGTAAACCACTTTCCTTATATATAGGGAGTAGTGAGAGGGCTCCATGTGAGTGTGCGGGTATAGCCCATTAGAAACATCGATGTGATGTAAAGCATGTATTTGTTTAAGTCACACTATTTATTAGTAGAAACATGTCACCAAGTAGTTGATAATGGATTATAACTTAGTGTTACAGTGTCGACCTTGTGTCGAGTTGAGATTTTATGTTAGAGACATGATGAACTTGTGATACCTATGCTATGGATTACGCTTGCTTGCCAATGTGCTTATTCGCACATGCTTGTGAGGGTCGTGCCCCACAAGCCGGCACTCCGGAGTTAGCCTAGCGACAGATTGCTCGCTTCTGTACGAGACGGAATGCCGAAGTGGATTGCCGTGGGTAGTGTTGACTTCCATGGGGCCATTAGGCACGGCACGGGCTGAGACTTTACCATGTGTAAGTCTCCTATTAATTAGGTTAATGTAAGTGACTTTAACCTAGTTGGACATAGTAGTAAAGATACTTTATATCAGTAGTTGAATATACCTAGTAATAAACATACTAAGAGGTTGACATCCCTGTTAGTCAATATTATAGTGACAGTACTTGAATATATACTCTTGCTAGTGTAGGAAGTAACGATATGATGTCATTAGCTTACTAAAGTATAACGAGGATATTCTGCATATAGCTTGACATATAGCTATTAAACTGATAATTAGCATGACTGTAGAACTTGTGATGATGAACTGATATATAAAACATATTAGAAAACATATCTTGTGAGGCATGCTATAGTTGATTTACTTCATTTAGGCCCGTTTGGATACCTCTAAAAACGTAGCATAGTTAAACTATCCTACGCCGGTAGGAAAATAATCCTATGAAGCGTTTGGAAGAAAAAAAAATGACGTAATTTTTGGAGTATAATTATACTATACTCCAAAAATGGAGTAAACTTACAATCCACTTTAACCAAAGGAAAAAAAAATTCCACCATTTTGGGCTCCCAAAGATATATCAATTTCTAAATTTTAAATTTCAACATAAAATTTTAAATTTCAAATTTTAAAATTTTAAAATTCAAATTTAATTTTGATTTTAAATTTCAAATTTAATTTTGATTTTAAATTTTAAATTTCGAATTTCAAATTTCAAATTTCAAAAACTTCAAATTTCAAATTTCAAATTTCAAAAAGTTCAAATTTCAAATTTCAAATTTCAAATTTCAAATTTCAAATTTCAAATTTCAAATTTCAAAAAGTTCAAATTTCAAATTTCAAATTTCAAAAAGTTCAAATTTCAAATTTCAAATTTCAAATTTCAAATTTTAATTTTATTTTTAATTTTTAATTTTCAATCTTCAAAATTTAAATTTAAACTTAAATTTAAAATTTTAAATTTATAAATATGTAAATTTATAAATTATTAAATTTGAAATTTAAAATTTTAATTATAGATTTTTTAAATTTCAAAATTTAAAGTTTAAATGGTATACTTTAAGTTTTAAATTTTAAAGTTTCAAATTTCAAATTTGAAATTTCAAATTCTAAATTTCAAATTTCAAATTTAAAACATAAAATCTAATTTAATTTTTTAATTTTAAATTTTAAATTTTAATTTTATATTTTGAATTTTGAATTTTAATTTTTAAAATTTTATTTTTAAATTTTGAATTTTGAATTTTGAATTTTGTATTTTAAAATTTTAGAAATTTAATTGTTTTAAATATTGTGAAATTGTATAATATGTATCCAAACAGCTTAAAAATGAAGCTGTGGAATTTTTTTATTGTTACAGAATTCCGTATTTCATTGAGACCAAAACCATACAATAAAAATTCCATGGAGTTTTTTAACTATGCATCCAAACAGGGCCTTACTTGTTGCATTTATTGTATTTTCTTATTGTTGTTTACTCATGCCTCAATTGACCTAGTGGTGTACTTCGTCACTCTCGGCGGCTTACCCAGTAGGAACTATTGTTTAGTTCTCAGGCCCTTTTGTTGGTTGTTTTTGTGCAGAGCCTTCCACAGCGGAAAAAGTTAGGGTTCTCGGCGAGGGGTCAGCGGCTAGCTAGAGCCTTCTCGATGTTAAATAGATGAACCTCTACCAGTTTATATAGTTTAGTTCAGTGTTGTATACTGGGTTTATGTAATTGTACTTGTTCTTATCAGTGGTAATAAGGTTATGTGTTGTATAAGTTTATGAGTTTTTTAAAGTTTTGCTCTGATTACCTGATTAAGTTAGTAGACTTTTACTATATTGATTGTAGACGCTTGGTGTACTTGTAAGGTTGTGATGTACACAGCGGGTCTGTGCACGTAACTGGAGAGCTTCCGCTGAAGCCCAGGGCGTGACAAAATATTTCTTCATATGATGAGAGGATAAATATACTGTACTGCTCAAAAGCAGGCAAATAACTGATATGTTTTTTAAAATTTAAAATAATTTATGTGCCATTTTAAAATGCTAATATTTTGTAAAAATATCTGTAAGTTGACGTATCATCATCTATCAATTAAAACTAGTGTAGTAACCCGCGCGATGCGGCGGATAAATAATAGAAGAAAAAATAAAAAACATTAAAGAGGAAGAAGAAAAGAGTTTGGAAAATAAAATTTCAAGTGTGTTTTATTTTTTGGATAGAAAAATGTATGAATTGAGCTAACCAATATGACCATTGAAAATCGATAAATGTCTAGAATCATCATTAAAAAAAACTTACAAAAGGTCATATGAAGATAGAGATGATAATGTTGCGATGATGACGACAATGGTGATGAAAATCTCATAAAAATTTGCAGGATTTTGCACTATTTTGGATATGGAATGATCAGAAGTTGCGGGTCAGAACTACCACATCAATTATAAAATCAAAACTAACATCTAAATTAATCGAAATAATGCACATAAATCAAATATTTGATTGATACAACCACTATATAAAAAATAATGTAAATAAATTAATTCTAAATTGATACTTAGTAAGAATTTGCGATTAAAATAAAGAAAATAAAAATTACTTACCCCTAAATCCGAAGGCTCTCCCTTGCTCTTCTCCAATCTCTATATTTGAATGTAGTAACTATTTATCTTCTCCTCTTTTAATTTTGCATGTTAGAAATTATTTGAGGAAGAGTAAATGGCTAATATTGAAGAGAAAAAACTAAACGTATATATTAAAAAGCACATTAATTATAGGTTATTGAATAGAGAGGAGGGGAGGGAAAAAGCCAAATTAAAGATCAATTCAAAAAAAATGATTAGTGAGGATGGAGGAAAACTTGCCATGTGGCAAAATTATTGGGAATTCATATAGGTTAATAGATTGTTCCCTCTGTTACCCGTTTTCATTCTTTTTGTCTTCTTTCTCTGCGACACGTTCATCGCAAGATCATAATTAAGTTCATTTTGTAAGTATACTAACACTAGAACATTTTATCGAAAAGTGTTGAGATTATTAGCCCTTTTTGGTGTTTATTAAATTTTTAAAAAAAGGGTCATAAGGCAAGTGAAAAAAAAATAGCCATTGGATTGGAATTGCCGTAGGATTAAAACTTAAAGTGGGTTGTAGATCTAACACATCTTTTTTTATATCGTGTGATTCTTGGGAATTGCAGGAGGATCTAATGAAAGATTGATGGAAAGTTACGGGAGAGGCATTTTTGCAAGGTATTGAAATTTGAAAGGATATAAAGATTATTTGAAAATTTAAAGGGATATATAAGTTATTACTAAACTTTTAACTAGTATTTATCCCTATACTTTATCCCTGTAACGTATCGAAACCCGAAAACGTTAATCGAACTTTCATCAAATTGGTTAAAGTGTCGAGAGAAATGGATTGGTGAGTTCCATTTTTGCATTCCAACAAAGTTGGAGGGCAAAAATGGGTTTAAGAAGTATTGGAATGGTTTTGGCATCGAACGGCGCGAAGTAGAGTCGAAACGATGCAAAAACAGCATTCTGGAGCATTGTGTACCGGTACGCCATGATGGCTGTACCGGTACAGCAAGCGACCCGAGCACAGGTTGCTCTCGGGTTTGAGTCTGTGCGAAGGTGTACCGGTACGGGACCCGTGTACTGGTACACGCCCTGCGAAACCGAGAGAGTTTGCTCTTGGGTTGGAGCCTCTGCGCAGGTCTGTACCGGTACACAAACCCGTGTACCGGTACACAGGGGCTCTGGCAGCAGGGGTGAAGTCTGCTACAGAATTAAGTTGAGGGGCCTAATTGCAAATGTCACAACATGTTATTTGGCCTATTCCTCTCCCATTTTCGCAGCAAAACCCATCTCCTCTCCTCTCCCTCTCATTTTGTCATACCTCGGGGTCCCTTTAGGTTAAAAACACCGCGGAAATTTTTTTTTTTTTTTGAAAATCTAACCCCGGGGAATGCCAGATCCGCCACAAATACAGAAAATTCACTGTTCACACGGACAGAGTCTTCCCTGTATTTGCACGGCGTCGCACAAGTACAAGATTTCCAAACAGAGTATAACCAGGATACAACCACACTACATGAATATACAATACACAACATTCATTCACCATTCACCAGATATTTATTATTTAGTGTTTAAACATAAAAACCATAAGAAAACTCTTTTGAAAGCTGTTCCCCACACGGAAACCTTTTCTTTTAAAACGCGCTACCACGAGGGGTAGAAAATCATTTTTCTTTTCACAAATTTCACAAATCCCTTTATTACATTCATGAAAACCGACATTTTCAAATGTAATAAAAATACTGAACCATATAAACTATCTGAGCTATATTAACATAATAGTAAGGGTAGAAACTAAACCGAATAACCTGGGTCGGAAGCTCTATCGACCGCTACGAACGTGTCTCACATCTCGTCTCGACTCTCACCGCCCGCAATACCTGAAAAATGGTGGGGGAGGTGAGAACATGTAAACATGTCTCCCCTCCCAGTGGGTACCGCAAGCCGAAGAAGGCGAGGAGTACTCACCGGATCAGGAAGAGCTAAACAACAGTACGGGTCAGTAGAAATACAATAGCAATAATAATGAATGAAAGAGACATATATATGAAAGAAGTACAACTACCGCTACTGTAATGGACAACTGAATGTATACATGTAACAAGACTATAGTAGCAAGACAATGTAATGAAAGAACTGAAGGTATACAAGCAACAACCGCTACTATAGTTATATGCGTCAACCGGACAAGAAGTCCAAATATACCCAATCTGGTACCTGCTATATTGGTCCGCAGACCTCAAGCGCTGCCTGTCACTAACCTGCACCGACCTGATTCACCCGCCCCATAGGACGACCCATCCGGATAAGTACACCTCCGATCGGTGGCCAAACCGATCCGGTGTCGTGAATACCCCCAAGTGCTGTGACTAAGTCATGATGGTATGCTCAATACAAAAACCGGCTGAAACCGGTGCCTAGGCCGAAGCCAGAAACAAGGACGTACAACGCCGAACCTCGATCAACCAGATCGAAACACATGACGAGAGAGTCAATGTGTTACCTGGACCCAAGGTCCACAGAGTCCAACCGACCAGCAAGGTCACTGATACGAAGTACGAGAACTGACCAACCAGGTCAACAGATACGGAATGCACAACCAACCAACTAGGTCAACAGATACTGAATGCAACAACAGACCAACTAGGTCAACAGATACGCATGTAGATAGAACTACTCTACTCCTACTCAGGATACTAAGCATACAAACAACGAGTAGAGTATAACGAATAAACAAGGGTGCAAGGCTCAATATACTATGCGATAGTAACAACAGAAGAGTAAGGGTAAGAAACCGTCACCAAGCGTGCACCACTATACCGACGTCGGATCGAAGTACCCACCTGTAAGGATATCGCGTCTGTCTCACTACAGGAAAATATGCTTGTAGAGGCGGTTTTTACCGCCGGTAGAGGCGGTTTAAACCGCCTCTACGAATTGTAGAGGCGGTTTCAGCGACCGCCTCTAAAACGCCGGCGTAGACACCGCCTCTACATCCGTAGAGGCGGTTTGACCGACCGCCGGGGACTGCTAGAGGCGGTCTAGTAGGGGCGGTTTGAACCACCTCAATATATTTTTTTATTCATTTTTTTATAATTTTATTTATATTTTCTTAATAATATAGAGGCGGTTTAAACCGCCCCTATTAATGTCGAATCATAGAGGCGGTTTAAACCGCCTCTATGAATGTCATATCATAGAGGCGGTTTAAACCGCCTCTACTATTTTTTGAGTGGCGGTTTGCTCTTTAGAGGCGGTTGCCACTGCCTCTACAGGTAAGCAAACCATAATAATACTTAGAGGCGGTTTGAACCGCCTCTACGTAAGAAATAGCAAAAAAAAAATTTTCAATAATTATTTATTGCACATAACATTACAATTTCATTGACAAACATATTATATCAAATAATAATGCACATCAAACTTAACAATTAATTTACAACATACATTAATAACACAAGCAAAATAATTTCCAATGCGAAATAAAGTTCACATTCACAAAAATTCATAATTCAAGATAGTGTATAATCCAAAACATGACCTCATTCAGAGTCTATAGCATAGAAGCAACATAACTAGGTAATGTAAAGTTTAAACACTTCCAAAATTAGTCAACACTTCAGTTGTCAACTGTTTACAAAAAATTAATTAGCTTTTTTGATGTCCTCCATTTGTAGGCTCGTGACTCGCATTCGATGAATGAATGTTCGGAGAAAGCGCATCGACCAAATTATTATCGCCCGCAACCACCTAAAAGAATCAAACAATATAGAAATCATTAATTATATGAAAAAATCAATAAAATTTGTTGAGGATAAAAATTTAGCATACTCGAGAATTGAGCAATATTGTATCCGAAAATAGTGTTTTAAGTCGATGCAATTCATCTCGCATCTCTTGCATCTCTTCTTTAAGCTTTTCTACTTCTCCTGGTTGGCCTTCTCTTGATTCGCTTGTTGTAGGAAAGTTTATATGCTTCACGCCATAATATGATCTTAGCGTAGGTCCCAACCCTAAGCCTTTCACACGGCCATTATGTTCAGGACCCATGATATCTATAAAGGCTTTGTCCATTAATTTGTTCGTGTCAGATTCGGAACCTTGTGAAAGTGTAACAAACTTTGCACGTGCTGCATCCTATTAGCAATTTGAGAAAAAAAATATTACTATGTCATAATTATATGAATAGTAAATATAACTATGCGATAGAAAATTATACTTACCAAACTTTTCCCCGCATCCTCATTCACAAAATTTTCATTCTTTTTCTTATGAGTTACCTCCCAAAAAGTTAGCCGATCTGGTTCTTTGCCAAGAGCAATTTCCTATATATAATTGTAAATAACGATTTCTAAATGATAAAGATAATGACTCATTATTTAAAATAAAAAATTTTATATGTTAAGTTATTACCATTTCCTTTCGCTTCCTTGCATAACTTTTTCTGCCCGATGTGTGCGCCATCTTCACCAATTTTGCAGAAGTTGAATTAACTCGACAAAGGTTCTATGATAAGAAATAGAGATTTTTTTAAAAAAATGAACATATAACACTATAATTAAGCAACATTGCTATAAACATAAAGTGTTTATACCTTACTTTCCTCGGTGGACCAATGTGCTATTAGACTAGTCCATTGATCTCTAATCACACCAAGTGGCACATTGTTAACTAATTCTTGGATCGGTTTATCATCTGAAAAGTATTCACTTTTTAATTCACTTTTGTAATCTCTCCATTTTTTGTTCAATGATGCCAACACCCAATGTCTTGTTCCCTCGGGATATCTAAACTTCGCCTACTCATAAATTAAAAGCTTTATGTTAAAAGTCTATTCTAATAAAAGTTTACAAACATACCAAACAAAAAAGTAAAGTAATAAGCAAAGATGAAAGAACCTCAATATGCTTTAGCATTTTTTCTTTGAATGGATTAAATGTTTGATTATCCCACCGCGGAATATTTAAAGGAGCAAACGTTCCATTCTTCGCGATTACTCCTAAAAATGATCCAAGGACCGATCCTGCATAGGTGCATGGAACCCCGTATTTATCAACTTCCACATCAATCCTTTCTCCTTCAAGAAGGTTCCACACATCTGCCAGTGTTGTTCTTCCTCGCTTCTTACGTCGATTTTTATCTGCACCTGAAAATAAATTTAAATATGTTATTTTCAATAGTAGGTCAAGCTTACACACAACATAATTAAAAAAATTAAATTTCTGCTTACCAATGATCCAAAGAAACAACTCATTTTGATTGTTATTTTCAATCTCGGTGTTACTTGAATTTGTCGAGGTTTTCGAGTAAGATGGTACTTGCTTCTCTCCTACTGGTTCTTGACCTTGTAAGTCATCTTGAGAGGTAGAAGTGACAATATTGCAATTGCGCAATCTTCGAGAGCTCGAGGACATTTTGTAATTTCCTACATATGATAACCAATCAGCATGTAAATCAAGCATATGCAAAATAATAAAACTCAATTAACCAAATATAGATCGAGTTAAAGTATATTCATTAACCAAACCTGAGAAGAAAATTTAACAAATGCATGAGAAATGGCCATATTTCAATAATGATAAGAAAAATTATGCTTCATCATTGTCATCTTCATTTGCATTAACTCTGATCCAATTTGGATGTTCATTCTCATCTAAAGTTTGAATATGTGAGGAAACTACAAAAGTGTCATCCGTCAAATCTCGACCCATATCAAACAAATCTCTCGGTTTAATTCTCACCACTGAAGACCAATTCTCATCTTTTGGTATTTGCACATAAAATACTTGTTCTACTTGTGATGAAAATACATAAGGATCATCTTTCAACTCTGCACCGGTATGTATTAAGCAAGAAAAGTTTATAAGGGTAAAACCAAACTCATCATGCTTAATGCCCATACTGTGATGAACATCAACCCAATCACATTTGAATAAGACAACCTTGAAATGACCATAATAATTTAATTCAATGATGTCCTTCAATCGACCATAATAGTTTATGCCGTCTATTTCCGAAGTATTAACAACACCACTATTTTGGGTCTTTCTATTTTCTTCACGAGCTTGCGTATGAAATCTGAAACCATTGATAATAAATCCACTATATCTTCTTGCAAATTTGTTAGGACCTCTACCCAGAACTTGAATTTCTTCTGAAATAGTTGAATCATCCATCCTCATAACCTATATTGTAAAAAATATTAGTACATACTCTATTACTTTAAATTCTTAAAAATATTACAAGTGGTAAACAATATATACCTTACTTTGTAACCATTCATGAAATCTCTCATTTACCAATTTTTCTATATCGTGACCACTGAGGCGCGTATGACGGCGTCGTTTTCTTTTCTCTGAATCAATAAATTGTCTATATTCAAATAAAGTTAGTTTTATTTCAATTTATATATAAATGTCAAGTATCAATAGAATAAGTAAGATAACTCTGACTTACTGGCGAAAAGGCTCAAGGTCATCATAATGACGAAGGACATAACGATGTGCTTGAACCCATGATTTTTGATCCAGTATAATATTTTCAATCTTTCCAATAGGACTACCAGCACTTGAAAATAAATATAACCCTTCTGTTCCATTTTTAGGTGGATCGGGATTCCTTATGGGTCGATTAAATCTTGTTTCAACACTATCTAGATATCGTGAACAGAATGACAAACATTCTTCGGCGATATATCCTTCAGCTATTGACCCTTCAGGATGAGATCTATTACGTACATATGACTTCATTCGTACAAAGTTCCTAAAATAATAGAGAATATAAAAGTTAAGACAAATTATATCTTTATAAGTCATATATAAATTAATAATAAATAAGTAATTAATTAATATTTACCTCTCCGAAGAATACATCCAACGATATTGTACCGGACCACCTAATCTTGCCTCTTCTACTAAATGAATCATTAAGTGAACCATAATGGTGAAAAATGAGGGTAGAAAGATTCTTTCCATGTGGCAAAGAGCAAGTATAATGCGGCTTTGTATTTTGTCAAGCTCATTCACATCCAACACCTTCGAACATAATGATTTAAAGAAAAAGGCCAATTCAATTGCGATCAAGGTCACTTCCTTAGATGGGCTTGATGCTCGTAATGCCAATGGTAGTATATCCTCAATCAAAATATGGCAATCATGACTTTTAAGACCACTAATTTTACAGTCGTTAACATTAACACATCTTGAAATATTTGAAGCATAACCATCGGGCGTTTTAATATCCTTGAGAACTTGACAAAGAATTCTTTTTTCCTTTTTAGACATCGTGAAGCAAGCTGGAGGTAATCTTGTCTTTCCATTTGCAAGTAACTGGGGATGGAGTTCAGATCTAATGCCCAATTCTACTAAATCCAGTCGTGCCTTTGAATTGTCTTTTGTTTTATTGTCAAGATTCAATAAAGTGCCAATAAAATTGTCAAATACATTTTTCTCTATGTGCATCACATCTAAATTATGCCGCAACAAATTATATTGCCAATATGGTAATTCAAAGAAAATGCTTTTCTTTTTCCACCACCTCAATGCGCCACTAGATTCTGAACTAGAAAGACATTCACTTCTTGTTGTATTGTCATTTCTCGCCTGTCTCTTCTTTTTGGTTCTCTTACTATTTATTCCTTTGTCATTTATTGTTGGCGGTTTACCAAATTTGAATTGCATGCCATGCATTTGCCTTAATATATCAACCCCAGCTATCCGAGTAGGTGCACTCCTTATCTCCTCTGTGCCGTCAAAAAAGTCTTTTTGATAACGAAATATATGTCCCTCAGGTAACCAACGACGATGACCCATGTAACAATACTTCCCTCCATGGCGTAACCACCTAGATTGTGTTTGCTCCGCACAACAAGGGCATGCAAACTTTCCTTTAGTGCTCCAGCCAGACAAAATTGCATATGCAGGAAAGTCATTTATAGTCCATAATAATGCAGCCCGCATATGAAAATTTTGTTGGCTTGAAGCATCATACGTCTCAACGCCCTCCCATAATTTTTTTAATTCCTCAATTAAAGGTTGTAGAAAAACATCAATATCATTTCCCGGACCTTTTTCACCTGGAATAATCATTGATAATATAAAAGATGATTGTTTCATACAAATCCAAGGTGGTAAATTATATGTAACCAATACAACCGGCCATGTACTATAGGTAGTACTCATTGTTCGAAATGGGTTGAAACCATCACTACAAAGAGCAAGCCTCACATTGCGGGAATCAGAGGAGAAATCTACGTATCGTTCATCGAATGCTTTCCACGCTTCACCATCTGCAGGATGTCTTAATAGCCCATCCTTCTTACGATCCACGTTGTGCCATCTCATATCATTTGATGTTCTCGTAGAGGCAAAAAGCCTTTGCAATCTTGGTATAAGAGGAAAATAACGCAAAACTTTTTTTGGAATCTTTCTCTTTTGTTTTGGTATGGCAGATGCATTAGAAGTACTTTCTTCATTGTTTGAAATGTGATCATTTTCTGTACTAGTAGTTTTCCAACGAGATGACCCACACACATCGCACACTTCCTGATTTTTTTTTTCACCGTGAAATAATATGCAATCATTTGGACAACAATGAATTTTTTCATAACTAAGACCTAAGGCCTTAATAATTTTTTTTGCTTCATATGAAGAACGGGGTAATGAAGTACCTTCAGGAAATGCATCAGCCAATATCTCTAGCAACATAGTAAATGATTCTCCTGACCAACCATTTAGACATTTCAAATGGAACAAATGGAGTATAAAAGAGAGTTTTGAAAATGTCTTACATCCCGGATATAATTCTTCATTTGCATCTTTTAATAGTTTATGAAAATCATGATTTCCATTAGTCTCTTCATTAGATTGTTCCATGCGAGGTTCTTCTGTAGATTGTTCTGGGCCATCCCTTTCATCAAATTCATTAGTTGGTATATTTGTTTCATTAGTTGGTTCACCGGCTAAGCCAATGGCATCATGTAAAAGTCCATGTATGTCATCTGATCTTCTAAAGTTTTGGGTGATAGGGATGCACTCTTGCACTTGTAAAGCTTCTTGCATATGTAAAGACTGAGAAGCTGAAGAAGACGTGGCAGTATTAATTGGGGAATTAAAAGATAAAGCGTCCTCTCCATGGCAAATCCATCTAGTATATCCCCTTAGAAAGCCATCACATATCAAGTGTATCTTCGCATCCTCGTATGTTTGTAATGAACAATTAACACAGCGTACACAAGGACACATTATTTTGCCACTATAGGATGCATTACAAAATGCAAATTCCAGAAATTGTAAGACTCCATTTTTATATGCATCACTATTTCGAGGTTTGGTCATCCAACTTTTATCCATTATAGAAAAATAACTGAAATAAAAAAAAATTATTTGCATTCAGTATAGTGCAATAAATTTCTAAACTCGACATATAGAACAAAATGAATTGTTAAGAGACTTTCATATGAGATATAATAAGTGTCCCAAACAATAAATTAATCAATCAATAAAGCAAACAGGTACTAAATTTGACAAGCTAACCAAATCTATTTAATAGTCTTCTTCACCGATCAAGATCAAATGGCAAATTCTAGATTATTGGCATGTGGTCAAAAGATCTTACAAAGAACCGGAAGTAGCATATAATTGGAAAGAAGTGAAAAAGGTTAAAAATTTAAGCAATTGTCTCGATACTTAAAAGCCAGAATAATGAACTTACCCAAATTCTTCCTGCAGCCTAGAATCCTATGCAGGAGAACGGCAGTTGGCGGATCAGTTACTGACTTGTCCCAAAAACTGTTCCATTGGACCTAAGGTGAGAGAGAGAGAGAGAGAGAGAGAGAAAGATCCTTCACCTCTGCTAACAAACATCTCCAATGCTTATATGCTGCACAACCAAAAATAGAATCAGAAGGACTAACAAGGGTTTGATATCTTGTTTGCAAAACTTCCCAGATCAGCATCATCACACAATCATACTCTCCCACTTAAATTCCACCAAAAATATATACAAATGCCGACGGAAAAGATCTACAATCTTATAAACTCCAAAAATCAGCAACAAAACAAGATATTCAAGCTTACCTGCAAATAACAAAAATAGAACTACTACAAAGAATCCCTTTTCTTTACACATTGCAAGTAAATCTGCAGAGCTGTTAATCATTTTAATCATTTGCTCGCGGATCCAATGCAGATGCATCTAACTGAAGCTTTTGGAGGCTACAGCTCAATCAAGCCACAAAATGATTTTACAAAAGACGATTGTTATATAGTGGCTAAGAACTCGCTTTTTTTACAGTGTTGGCCCCTATTAGCCTAGCAAATTAGAGAGGAAAACAAAAACGTTTGCGTAGAAAAAGTTTGCTGATGATGGAATTAATTAAGTTAATTAACACGAAAGATGCTTTTGGTTAGGTAAATTAAGCCACACAAAAGGAGTATAAGTACTTAATAAATAACGTTTGCAGTATGTGTCATTACTACACTTATATATACATTACAAAGCAAGGGAAAGCAAAAGTTTGGTATTCTAAATTGGGGGCCTGGGTTAATTAAGTAAGGATTATTGCAATAAAGAACTGGGCACCACATGTTGAGCCGAATTGCATGCCCTGCATTTAGCCTTTTATTATCCCAATCATTGATGAACTCTTCAGACGCTAATCTTTTCGTGCCCAATGCTGGAAAAAGAAAAAAGGTATAGGTTAGTAAGTTTCAAAATAAATCATTTTGCAGGATGGTGGCAAGAACTTGTAATAAAATGTGAATAAAAAAGCTAACTAACAATACGAATTAACTAGCAATATGTTCGTGAATATATATCATCCTCTAGTTACATGTAAATAAAAACACTCCAACTGTTCTTCATCAAAAAAAGCAAAGCTACACCAATCACCAATGCATCAGTTCCATAAATTACTAGAATCTGCCAGCACTAATTTATAGAAATTATCTAAGAATGTATAAAATAAAGTCCACTAGGATAAGCAGTGAGGGCGTGCGGGCGGGCGAGCGGGTAGGCGGTCGGGGTGGGAGGGGGGCGCTGGCATGGAAAGCGGAGGGGGATGGGCCAGCTGCGAGGGAGGGGCGTAGTGGCGGGGAAGGGATGCGAGGTGGTGCGCGCCCTGCCGGAGGATGGTGTGAGCTCTGCTGCCAGAAAGAGGGCAGAGGGAAAAGGGGCACGCGGCGGGGTGGGACGGTGGTGCGCTGCCAGGATGAGGGCGGAGGAAAGGGGCGCGGGGGGTACGCGCCGCGGCAGGGGGGTTGGCCGCTGCGGAGAACTGTCACGCGCCGGAGCGAACGAGGAGCGGGCGTACCTGAGAACTTTGAAGGAGAGGTCGCCGCGACAGACGCGGCACTCTCAGCGACCGGCTCTGAGTAGAAGCGAGTGCGGCAGCAACAGGGAGGACCAGTCATCACCGCCGGGAGGGGAGGCGGCCGATTTTTTGGGAGGAGGGTGGAGGAGGTGGTTTTTTGGGAGAAGGTTGGAGAGGTGGCTGGTTTTGGGGGGAAATAGATTAGGGTTTTTTTTAGTAGTGCATGTATGGGGGAAAAAAAAGTAGAATTTTTTTTGGGGATTTTAGAGGCGCGGTTTTAAAACCGCCTTTAATATGCCGCTAACAGATTCTGTAGAGGCGGTTGTTACAAACGTCTTTGAGCAACCGCCTCTACAATAGCTTTTTCCTGTAGTGTCTCCTGACTGCAAAAGAATGTCGACAGGACCTATAGAGGGTCCACCGGGTTAGTATCTAACCCACAACTAATAATCACAGTATCCACAACCCCACAAATAATTTCATGAAGATCGGTTTCCCAATACCGATTACCGTAACTCGCCCGAAGTCCCGAAAACCACACCGGGACGCCGTCGGGACCCACTAAGTGTCCCGAAACTCACCAACTCGTACCACGAGTCACCCGCTGCCACAAAACACACCAATTTGAATGTCTTGGCAGTAAACACAAGGTAACACAACCCAACAATTATCGTTGGATAATTGTTCGGATCCGGGTTCCCGGAAGTGTCTATTTCGACACCGGAACCCACCGTCGCTCACCCGTCATCATCGAACCCACAAAATGATGATGGTGATCAGCCAACAAGGCTCAGCGACAACTCAACGGACAACCAAACCACGTCGGAAGAAATCCGAATCGAATCTGTGTTCTTTCGGCTAATTTCGCCGAAAAACGCACCGTAACCGACTCTTCGATTTCCGCAAAGGCTATCGGATCATGGACAATCAGTCCAGAGGTTACCACACACACCAACGCGTTGCCCACAGTAGCCACAAGGTGCACAATTGCATAAAAGTCCCTCAAATTACATAAAATCCTATCATTTTATGTGATTTGAGCGATCAAGTGGTTAGTTCACGCAAACCGAGGACTTCCAAGGTCTACTGAGACACATATAGCTTGGTCTCGATGTACCGGAGGCCGTGCTCATGATCCAGAGCACAACGGCTCACTGTGGGAAGCGCGGGAGCAACCCGAAGGTTCAGCGAAAAGCGTGCAGTCAAGGGAGATCGCGCAGTCAAGGGAGATCTCGCCGAACAGGACTAACCGGACACTGCTGATCCAAAATAAGGTGAGCACCGTGATCAGCACTAACCAGCGGTCACCGTGCTCACCTCCGGAGGCATCGGAACAGCCTCAGATCGCCGGAAAAGCATGCACAAACACAGAACAACAGCCAAAAAGGCTGAAACGGAGCGACATCGCCGAAACAGCGAAACGGGGCCTTCCCGACAGAAACCAAGGTGAGCACGGTGATCAGCGACTTGGTACAATCACCGTGCTCCCTTTTTTAGAGATCGGGAAGCCCCGGGAAGCTCGGAACAGTAGGCCATCCCACAAAAGCCCCATTTCGGGCTTGGCCGGAGCAAGCTTGCTCCGGCCGGCTTCCGGCGGCACGGCGGCGCGCGCGGAGGCCAGGGATGGGTGCGGGGGAGGAGAGGAGTGAGGTGCTCACCTCAGACAGCGGCTGGAAGCGGCGGCGGCGGCGGAGGAACAAGACAAGCCCGCACGGCTAGGGCACGGGTTCCGCGGGCACCTGCGGCCACGGCGGCGGCCGGGGAGCTCCGAGACGGCGGAGGAGGATTGCAGGAGGCCGGAGGGACGCCTCGGGTGCTGCCCCAAGCGGCGGCGGCGCAGGGGTGGAGTCGCACGCTCGCCTCGGCCCGAGCGGGTCTGGGGCGGCTGCGGGCTGGCCGAGGCGGCGGCGGCGGCACTCTGGGCGGCTCGGGGCGGCGGCGGCCGGCGGCCTGACGTCGGGAAGGTGTTACGGGAGTCGCCCAGGGCGGCGGCAAAGCGAGGAAGAGGCCGCACGGTCTGCTCGGCCAGGGCTCGGCCAAGTCGGCTGCAGGCTGCAGTGGCAGCAGCGGCGGCGCTCGGCGGGGATGCTCGCCGGAGCACGGGGTGACCCTGGCGGAGGGTCTGAAGGTGGCGGTAGTCTCGGGCTTCCTCACAACCCGAGAGGAGAGAGAGAGAGAGAAAGAGAGGGAGAGGGGGAAGGAAGGTGGCTCCGGCGGCGGTTGGCCGGCCGGGGCTAAGTCGGCGGCGGCCTGGGCGTACGCAGCAGGTGCAGGGAAGTAGGGTGAAGGTGGCTGGGGGTGCGGCTAGGGCTAGGTTAGGGTTACAAGGCTCCAAACCCTAAAGAGCTATAAATACTAAGGTGCAACTTTGCAAATAAGTCCACCAAACCTCAGTATTTATTACTGAGTCCTTCACAGCGCGTGTAAAACGCGCGGACACCCCTCCACGTGCGATCCCACGAGAAACGGTACATAAAATATCGCGACTTTTGCGAAATTACCATTTTGCCATTACAGACCTCTCCTCGATCAACACGCAATCTCTGCAGATCCGTCCGTCAGATTTGCGAACGGATTGCACCAGTGCGATCAGCACGACGGAGACAACAAAGCTACCATTTCGTTTCACCACGATCGACCACGGATTCGCGACCAAATCCAATCTTTCTTCCAATAGAAGGAATAACACATAAATACATATAAAACATGTATTTTTGGATTTTCTCAAAATCCGTGCGTCAAACTCAAAATCTATCAGCGCCAATAGTTCCAAAACAGCTGAACCGATCGAAACGAGCTATTGGACCGCTATGAACGAAGTTCGATACGAGCCAGAAGCCAACTTCCCACCGTGGTTTCTCCGGAAAATCGAGTTACTATTCACTTTAAGTGAAACTTGGAAATCGTGTAGAATTTCCGTTTTAACTCATTTTCGTCTGAAACTTGACGAGTGCTTTTGTAATTAAATTACACACTAAAATATCGTCAACTGAGAGTTTAGCTACACTGCAAAAGTCTCAGTCCTTACACATTTCCTCTCTTTCCCTCTCTCTAAAAGCTTGGGCTAGGGCGTGGAGAAGAAGGAGAAAAGCTTGGAGAAAGTGGATTTGGAGGCTTGGGTGGCTCTAGAAGCTCTCCAACAAGAAGGCTTGGGTGGAGCTTGGGCAAAGGTGAGTCCTTATGCAAAAATGAGTTTAGGGTTTGGTTTAGACCTTAGATTTTTGGATTTTGATCTCTCTACAAGTGAGGAAACCCTCTAGAGACCTTGAAACCATGAAATCCAAGGTTGTCTTGGACCCCTCTCATGGTGGATCTCTAGGGCTCGAAGTAGATGCCCTAGGGATGGTTCTAAAAGCTTAGAAACCTTCTTAGAGAACTCTCCATGTGTATCTAAGCTTTCTTTTGCTTAGCAATGAGATCAATCTAGGGGAAATGCAAAAAATGGCATGTTAGGGCATTCCAAAGAGGAGTTTTGCCCAAGTTAGGATTCGATATATTTTGATCATGTAGAAACCTAATTGAAGGTATTTTAAACGCGTTGAAATGCTCGGTTCGACAATCCGACGAATGTATGCAAAGTTATTGACAAAAACGTCGTTTTTCGTACAGATAGCCGCAGCACGCGGACTAGGGCTTCAAAAATTTCAAGAAATTCACCGTAGCATCCTTGTAACCATCTAAGGTGGGTGGTGCATTCCAAGGACATCGGAAATCCCTTTATGTCTAAAGCGTCATATTTGAGCATATGTACTTATATTGAGCATGTTGCATAGTAGGGTTAATTGTAAATTTCTATTGCATGACATGAGTTTTAATGCTTGAGAAATAGTAGTAAATGAATGAGAATTGGTAACCCTATATATGCATGACATGGGACAAGAACCTAGAAGGGTTAGTAAATAAATGTGACATGTTGACGTAGACATAGAGTGTGGCATGAGTACAAGAACATAGCACCTAGAAAACAAGTGTGGCACCAATGACAAAGAACAAGAACAAGTCGTGTACATGACACTAGTAGAGGTTAGAGAATGCAAGTGAATTCGGTTAGTGACATTATGACAAATGCACCTTAGAGTTAAGGGTCATATGAACATGGTTCTCCTTGGAGTCAGGGAATGGATTGAACTTGGAATCCTTAAAGTTAAGGATTGATCGTACTCACCTAATAGTCCTTGCTCGAGGGCGGTAGCTCCCCCTCGGGCGATGTGCTCCGGAGTTGTCATCACTGGGTCGTAGCGGTTATCTCCCCAGAGGGCGGTCCCGTCGGGTCGTAGCGGTTATCTCCCCGACTATAGGGATTTGGGTTGGTGAGTTTGTGAGGGCGAAACCTACGGGCTAGCCATGAGATTGGGTAATGAAAAGTTAATCTTGCATTCATCATGAGCATTCTATCGAGCATAGTTTTATTTATCGTTCAGGCATATTAGCTGCATTTGTTAGTTGGTTATTATCTATTCTTTCTTCTATTATGCCTGATTAGACCTAGTGGGATAGTCGGCGTGGTTGGTTGCCGAACCCACTGGGAACTTTGTTGTAGTTCTCACCCCACTATTTCCACAGAGCCGGGACCGAGCGAGCCGGCAGATGATCGCGGTAAGGGCATCGCGCCCTAGGTAGAGACCGCCCGAGATGGATTTCATTTTGTAGTTGCACACCCTTTACTATCATCTTTTGTATTTGATGATTTTAGTATTATGAACTTGCTTTAATGAATGATGTAAAGAATATTTACTTTAAATGTCAAAAGTTATATTTTGGGAGAAATGAGATGTAAAAAGAAATGATGCAAGAATGTGACAGAACTTGATTATAGTTGGATACATGTATGTGATTTAAATTTAGTCATATTACTTGTATATTGAATGGTTAATTCTTTCACCTTGGCTATTGCTTGCCCTCGTGCAAGCCATTGTGTATGCTTCCGCTTATGCAAATTTGTACTCTATTGATACTTGTGTTGGGCCTTGGGCAGACAGGGGAAGCTCTGTCCGTTTGGCGTCTGTTTGACGCTCTCGAACCGGCCAAAAGGGATCGGGCTCGGGGAGTGACAGATAATTTGGTATCAGAGAGTAAAAGAGCCAAAGGTGAAAGCATAGGATGGACCTAGAGACCCTTAGGAATGGAAAGACCTTAAGGATCTAGGAAACGTGAGTGACGTTGAACAAATATAGCGAAAGCTTATGATTGGGTTAATGCTAATAAGTCTCTAATGTGGTTAGAGGCTAACTTAAAGTTGTTATTTGTTTTCTTTCCTTTGTGTTGTGATCGGCAGCCGACGACATGATGCTTTGGAAGGAAAATAAATGCACTTGTATACTTTCGCCAATTGGGTATAATCGAGTATATTGTCTGAGTAACTAACATGAATTGCTTCATTTCAGGAAGCGATGCCGCCTCGTGGACGACCTAAGTTGCCTCGTGGTCGACCGCGGACGAGGTCTATGGCCGAGGAGCCAAGTGCGGCTCCCGTGCAACCCGGAGCAGGTGGCGACGGGGAGCTTCGGGAGCAGATGGCCGCGCTTATTGGCGTAGTGCGGCAGCAGGCGGAGTCTGTTCAGCGCCAAGGGGAGCAGATCGAGAGGCTCCAGGAGGCTTTGGAGCGGCAACAGGCGGCGGCGGCGGCGCCCGGGGAGGCCGTGCACCCTGCGCCTCCTGCAGTGGTGCCGAGTGCGGCCGAAAGTGTGGCCGCAGCGGCCGTGCCAGTTACGATGATGCCGACAGGATCGGGGACCTCAAATCCCGATAGTGCGGCGGAGGAGGCGGAGCGGGAGCGCATGTTGGCAGCTCTCATTCAGTTTCAGAAGTTTAACCCACCTACCTTCGAATGTGGAGTAGTGGAGCCGGCGATCGTGGAGTCATGGATCGACTCCATGGAGACACTCCTTGAGGATCTTAACACCTTGGAGAGGGACAAGGTGTACCTCGCCACATATTGCCTCAAGAAGGTGGCGAAGGTGTGGTGGAAGCGTGTTAGGCGGGATCGATCGCCTGATCTTCCGCCTATGATGTGGGAGGAGTTCCGGAGGGCGGTGTTTGCCAACTACTTCCCCGATACGGTGAAGCGGAAGTTGCAAGAGAAATTCCACAAGTTGCACTCTACCCACTAGCCTTAGCCGACCTTGTGGGGAGCCGCACTCTACCCACAATGGTCGTCAATTAGAGAGCTACTCTCTACCCGCTTTATGATCCTAGCTCAGTCGAGACTCATTTCACACTTTCGGCTAGTGAATGACTCTTCTACCAACTGTGATCCCTCACTTTCTAGAGAGGTCACTCATTCTAAAGCTACTCTAGTCTAATTAGCACGCTTAATCTTCTTAACCTATTGGGCCTAGCCACCTCTAAAATGCTATAGTTTGGTTAAGAGTTTTAGCCCTATTATATCTCATATCTAGGACTATTCCAAATCCTTGGGGTGTCACATTCACGCCCCACGATGTAGAGGAACCCCTCGTATACACCAATAGACCCACTGTATGCACAGGGAAGTATCCCGCAACGCACGAAGCGCCAATCCACCTGTCGAACATGCAAATTCTAGGCACAACTACACAAATGTTAGGAGTTCACAACTAACAAGTATCAGAGTATAAGAATACATAACAATTGATATAAGCTAATAGATACAAATATCATCCATACATTTCTAAAATAAAACCTCCAAAATATACATCACCTACGCGCCTCGCCAGTTACACAAGTACATATTGCTATAAAAAGAAAATATACATCTACTGGGCCCACCTCTAGCTCAGTCGACTATGGTAGGAGATGTTATCTATCGTGCTATCCTCTTAGCTTGATTAGATGCAAAAGGAGCTGAGGAGTCTGAAATAGAAAAATAATAAAAAAGATGGCGTAAAAACTACTGAACTATAGTCCTCAAGAAGTACCATCGCCGACGACAACGACATACCCACTAAGTCTACTAGAGGCAAAGATAGTAAATAAAACTATACGAAAGCAGGATATAAATATTGGAAATAAACTACCACTATCATTCCTCTAAGCTACTACTACTGAAAACTGTAAATCATGTATAGCATGTATCAATTACCTACTAAATATATAAGCAAAACTGTCAGTCACACCGACCATGTCACGCCTCAGGACCGCCAATTTGGTCGGTTCAAACATGCAAACAAACGCCGAACAGACAAGCCTCCTCTGTCCGCCCAGAAAAATTTCAATATACATGACTTGCACGAGGACAAATAAATAAGAGCAAGTGAAAGTAAATTCTAACTATTACATCCATACATTGAACTTTGATTACATAACCAAAATACAACTCTTTTTTAGGATTCATATCCCCCAAATACATCATTCATCATTCTTATTACAACTACATGTCTTTTTCATCAAATACAAAAGATGAAAGTAAAGGGTACAACTAATGCTCGGAGGTCTACTACCTAGGGCACTATGCCCTTATCCCGATCCTCAACCGCCCCGCTCACGCTAGAATCTGCAAAAATAGTGGGGTGAGAACTACAAGAAGTTTCCAGTGGGTTCGGCCATCGACCCCGCCGACTCTCCCACTAGGTCTAAACAGGCATAAGTAGAGAAAGGTAGATTGATAAATAAATAACTTAACTAATGCAGCTACTATACCTGTAACAAGAAACTAACACAAGGAATATTATGCTCATGATGCATGTCCTTTCTAATACTTTTCCCAATCATCTTGGCTAACCCATAGGTTAAGCCCAACTCATCAAACCAAATCCCTTTTATCGGAGAGAATTCCGCTACCACCCGACGAGACCGTGAGCTGGGGAGAATTTCGCTACCGCCCAGTCAATGACAACTCCGGAGCTCACAGCTTGAGGTGTAGCGACCACCCTCGAGCATATCAAACTATCTGTGAGTATGATCCAATCCTCAACCTTGAGGATACCATGTCACTAATGTCATAATACCTGTAGTGTATCATTTTCTAGCATTCTATGTTTCTAAGTGCTATTCAATCCATCTAGTCATAATGTCACCTTGTTTACTATATTGTCACAGTTCACAACTTGGTTCATGCATCTATAGGGTTCTTATGTCCAAAGTTTCATTGTCAATTCACATATATGTTTACGTTGGAAGTATGCAAAAGATTCCATATAATACCATTTAACCCTACAATGCATGAATACATACATATGCTCAAGAAAGTGACTTAGACATAACGAGAAATTCAACTGTTTCGGATAGCACCACCCACCTTGTAGGGATGCCGGGATGCTTGAATCCAAGTCCCGCAATTTATCTTCGCCTATTTCCCTCGACCCAACACTAACGAAGGTAAAATAAGGTTTTTCTTCAATAGGACGTCGTAGGCTCGTCGAAACTCCAATCCGAGTTGCCCAACGCGTCGAATTATCCTTCAATTAGGAATACCAAAGGTCAATTTCATCATAGATCTCAATTTCTACAAAATTCTAAATTTAACCCTAGGGTTTGCATATACCACATATACCCAATTTTCTTAGGATTTCATGGAATACTCTAAGCCTTTATATCCCAAGAATCTTAAACACATGCAATTTATGGTAGTTAAATTAAACCCTAACTCATACATGCAAAGGAACTCACCTTGACTCCCATGCTCCACAATCCCTTCCTTGTTCTTGAGCCTCCTCACCTCCAAGAGCTCCAATCCACCCTCAAAATCTCCTCCAATTACACCTTGTTGGAGAGATTCTAGAGAGAGAATGAAAGAAAATGAGAAGCTTTTCTCATGTAATGAGAATGAATGCATTGGGCCCTTTATATAAGCCATCATAATTGCATTTAAGTCCTCCAACTCTTGCTATTTATAACTATTCAATTTCAACCCTTTGCAGAGCTGAGTACCGGTACTGGAATTGGAGTACCGGTACGCGAGCTCTCCAGTACCAGTACCCGTTTCCTGGTACCTCAACCTGAACGTTGGCAATTTGGGTTTAATATAGGGTTTCGGTATGCGACCCCCAGTACCCATACCCGACCTCCAGTACCGATACCCGCTACGTAGTACCGATACAATCCAAAGCAGAACCCAAACCCGAGAGTTGGCTATTTGGGTAATCAACTGAGTACTAGTACTCAACCATTAGTACCGGTACACAGCCTATCCAGTACCGGTAACCCGAGAGCTGGTAGTTTTGCACTCATATTGGGTACCGGTACCCCATTCCTGGTTTCGGTACTCAATAGAATTTCTGCCGTTCCAGCAGACTTAACACTTCAGAGCCCGTTTCCGCGCCCGGTTTGCGCCGAAAATACTTAAATACTCTCGAAACTCACTTCTAACCATCCGAATGCCTTCAAGGCAACTCGGGGACTTCACTTATCACCTTCATACCACACCTTGATCAATTTGATCAATGTTAGCATTACGATTCGGGGATTCGGTATATTAGAAATCGACTCATAAGTTCGGTCAAGCTTGTACCTGCCTCACACCCGACCCCGACACTAACTTGGTGGTCTATCGATGCACAGGCAATCTATCCACTAAATCAGCCACCAGCCTCCAGAGGAGCAATTGAGAAATGCGATCCACTCAAGTGTAGTATTTTTATTAAGTACATTAGGGTTCCTGCATGCTATGGTCATATGCGAATGATCACCCAGATCATATCAAATACTGTCAAGGTGCCATTGGCGTAATCATGAATATGTCACTGTTTAAAACCGCTATGCTTACCCAAGGCAATAATAAATCATATGTCGTTCACAATTTGTCACCACCCAAATCGTGAGCATATATCCAAACTAACAGGTTACGCATATATCAATAATGTCATCTCTACTAAAGAAAAATAATAGGAAAGTGGAGGAATAAATATATTGTTAGATGTGATCTGAACCAACTCTCAAGTAAGAATTATGAAGCATATATATATAAGTATGCTGTCATAGTAACAGTTAATTCAACTTCAATAGTGAGGTATCCAAATTGCTACCATGTCAATAGGTTAACATACATACTAAATTCTGCATACTAGACATGGTAAGAAATTCGCTATTTTTAGCTAATCCATCTGTAAATATTGTCCAATGCAAACAAGAAATGTAGCTCAAAATCCCCTTCCTCACTGTCTCAGAAAATCGGTAAGAAAACCAACATAAATCCTGCTCGTAAAACAATCAAGCATTAGCTAAAAACGCATCCAATCCAAAGCTCCCAAACAAAAACCAAATCTTCAAACCATTAGACCAAATAATAGTTACCTACCTCAAGTCCAGATAGAGAAACGGATCCACAATCTGCCTCCTCCTCAGCCATACACTAGTCCAACCTCCTCTACAGCATCATAGCAGAGGAGACTCTTCTCCCAACTCTCCTAGCTATAGCAGAGGATGAAGAAAATAAGAAGGAGAAGAAATGGAGTAAAGGAGGTTTCTTGATGGCGAAGGAGTGAGAAAAGAATGGATGTAATACATAGGCATATATACCGACGAAGAATTTCAGAAATGCATCAGAAAATAAGAAGTAACACACCCTAGCCCAAAAGCGAACTTTCGAGCACCAAGAACTAGATTTTCAAGCATCCACAAGCATCGAAGATGCATCCACTCTCTTATTCAAGCGCCCGAATAGAAGCCCAAAGTTGTTGTTAGTCTGTCCACAAATTTTCGGGCACCCGGATAGAAGGTTGAATCTATCATAGCTGCACTCGATCACATGCAGATGCTCGAAACCCCATACCTAAAACTCCTGTGACACTGTGCATGTGTCAGCACAAAGTTAGATCATTACTAATCTACCCGGGTTGCTACAGTAATTTCAGGCGTCTGGAGCTGGGATTCGAATCAACGACAAAGCATGTACATCACTTTTGGGCGCCCTAAAGTCCTTTTGGGCATATGAAACTCATTGAAACTTCAGTTTCATTAGGATTTTCAATTTCGAACCTATTTCGCATCGATTTTGCATCAAAATGGCTCCAACTCGGTCCGCCACGCTATAAACGTGCAGACCAAGCACTGCAAGTGTGATCTTGCCCACCAACCAATGTCTAGTACACTTTATTGACCTCACTCAATCCATCTAAATGTTAGGTCTATTGTTGGGCCTTTTGCCGCTAGGTTTATATTGTGAACCGCAGCTCCACTCAACTTTTGGGCTCACCCAACTCAATTTATTAGTCGCTTAAGCCTATTATCACTGTGATGCCCTACTTTCCAAGGAGTCATCTATCCTAGGACTATTCTAGCCCTAACACGCTTAACTCTCTTAATCTCTTGGACCTAGCCACTACTCAAAATGCTATAGTTGGGTTAAGTACTTTAGCCCTATTATATCTTATATATATAGGACTACCTGGAATCTCACATTCCCCCTCTCCCCTTCCCCCCTTTAAGCCCTGACGTTCTCCTTAGGCTCAAACTCACAAATACCAGAAGATGTGAGACTCTTCTTGCTAGTTTTAACCGATCTTGTGGGGGAGCCGCACTCCACCCACAACAATCAATAGCATGAGAGCCTTGCTCTTTCCGTTGTATGCTTAGTTAAGATTCATCTCACACTTCCGGCTAGTAATTGGCTCTAATACCAATTGTGATGCTCCACTTTCCTAAAGAAAAATTCAAGTTTCCTCCTATGTGTAGAACCGGCTCCAATCGGAACGCAACATTTCCTCCTATGTGTAGAAACGAAAAATTCAAGTTTCCTACACGCTCAAGATCGCACAAGCACCGAAGAAGACAAGAACGGAGAAATAGACAGCTCATAATAATAATCTCAAACAACTCCACATATAAAATTAAACAGCTTTACTAAGAGTATCTAAAACACCATACAATGAAAGTCGAAAAATATCAAATAAATCTTCAATCAAAACACCTTACAATGAATATTCATAAGAGAGGAGAAGAAGTAGATTAGAGGTCGCCTGCCTCAAACCTAGCAAAAACTCAACTACCTTTGGAACCTCTTTCACGCTTCTCTTGCACTTAGAGAAAACACCAAAAAGAATTTTGAAGCTTAAGAGAAGAAGCTCTATTTTTCCTCATAACTTATTTTCTTTTGACCCCTAACTAAAACTCATATGGTCCAACTTGGCTCACTTAGACCAAAATAAGCCACAAATCAATTTGACTCAAAAGGAACAAAAAAGAGGCCCATTTAAATAATAGACCATTGGGCTCCTATAAATACACTTATTAAATTAGTAAACAAAAGGAAACAAAAAAAAAAAGTTTAGCACTAGTTTCTAACATTTTCGTAGGTCACCCATCGTAGGACTACTCTAACCCTAGCACGCTTAGCTCCTCTAGCCATCGCTCAAAATATTATAGTCGGATTAAAAATTTTAACCCTATTATATATATCTTATATATAGGACTATCTGAGCTCTCACAATCATAAAGTAGGAAGTTGGATATATTTTAGCCAATAATTAATAGCCAATGCCATGGTCCGCAAATTTCATTGCGAGCTCTTGGGTGCATTCGCTGCTATTCATTTGAAACATCATATCTCAACTGCGTATCTTCAATCGGGTAATGCTCATCATCATGCACAAGGAGCAGTTCGTGCATGCATTGAGCAGAAAATGCTCCATAATTATAGAAGCCACTAGTTTTGATCTCCCAAATAGTTGGAAATCCTTCTTCCCCTTCAACTTCTTATCGGAATTATTTCGATCATTTTCATCCAAACAATTTCTTAAAAAAGCTTCATTTTTAGAGAAGAATTTAAAAAGTGATTCCAGTAGAGAAGGGATGTTGATAGAGCGAAACAATTAATTTCTCAGCAGCAACAACTTCATTTGGGAAAGAAGAAGTTAAAATATAATAATTTGAATGGAAAGGAATGCTGATAGAAGAAAGGACTATTATATATCTAATGAAGGCCCGTTTGGCCTAGCAGTTGAAGAAATGGTTTTCGTATAATTAATTTTGATTTGAAAAATCAATTTTCGTTAAAATTTATAGAGCTTTCAGCTGAATTTAGATAGAAAATGATTTTTCTGAAATAATATTGTAAATTTGTTAATCAAAAAAATTTTCTTTCTTACAAATAATGATTTTTACGACAAAATTTCATCTTAAAATAATTTAAATTTTCAATTTCAATTTAAAATTAGAACAAAATAAAAAATTTAATATTTTGACTTAAAATATAATATTAAAATATAAAATTTAAAAATTAAAATATAATTTTAATTTTAAAGTCTACATTAAAGATTAATGATTTAAAATTTACGTCTAAAAATTAAATTTAAAAATTTGAAATTTGAAATTTAAAAGTGATAGAAAGTGATTCAATGTGACGCCCCGAATTACAACGTTTTTCCGGGCACACCAACAGACCCGCCGTATACATAGAAATTTTTTCGTGTAAACGAAGCGATAGCTGTACCTGTAAACAAGTTTGAGCTACAACCAAGAGTATAGAGCTACCATAACTAAAACATAAATAAAATATAAAGGTTTCACTGTACATACAACATCGACAACCACACCTCGCTGCAGCGAGTGCACAAAACAAAAAGTATGTGTATGAATACAACTCACTATATATCTCTGACGGGTACTCCGCTAGCACGGCAACCAAGGCTGGTAGGGATCTAACTCACGACTCCCTTACCTCTGTCAAAATCAGCAACAGCAGCAGCCACAGATGAAGGCTCTACAAAAAGGTGTCAACAACTAGGTGTGAGAACTATTGCAAAATAGAATAATCCTCAGTGGGTACCGTCACCGACCTCAACGGCCTACCCACTAAGTCTACAGTAATGATATGAATATGATAGTAAGGAAAGCTGGAAAGAACTCTACAACTACATGCCTCTAAACTATTGCTACCAAAACAACTGTCTGTAGACATAAACATGCATCACTAGCTACCACTGACCAAATCTCACATAGGCTGCCCAAACGGACCCACCCTACCTGTAACCAAGTTACACCGTACACCACCCACAGGGATGGCCGGTCTAAAAAAATGGTCCAAACAGGATGGCTGCAATATCAACGCAAGTCAAAGCCTCACTCCGAAGCGGCACTCATGGGTGTGACCCAACCGAGTATGCAAGCGTGTCTTTGCCGAGCTCAATCAGGCTCTCACAGGCTGTAATCAAGGCAAATGGGTCAAACTGGTCTAACAACCAAAGCTTACGTGCCATTGACACAATCTGATGCAAGATACAAAAATCTTGATGCGCCATCAACTACGACGGCACCCAACAGTACAGAACAGTCTACACTCTACTGTAAAATGAGTTCGACCTCTCAGCACGTGCGTAATCTCAACCTACACTAGTCTGGGTATCCACCTCGCACTAACAGCGGTGATACAAGAGAACAACAGCTCCTACAGCTATTTCGGTTACTTTTCGAAAAATGACAGTGTAGGTTTAGCGAGCTTTCTCCTAAGTTAATTCCACGTTCAGCATATAAATTTGTCTAAATTACTAGATCATGCTCCAAAAGTCAGATTTTATAAAATATGCATTTTCTGAATTTGAGCAACTAACATGATGAACAAGGCCAAAAACATATGTTGACGCTTCTATAACTTAGAAGGAAATCCAACAATTTCGTAAATATTAACCCATCTCGAGCACTCGTCCAACGTCGGCTAGAAGTTGATAAGAGAACTACGCACACTCGCTCGACCTCCGATGACTCAACCAGGACAACCCACGCGTTCGAACGATCCTCCTAGGAAGTGAAGAATCCAAACGAGCTCGATTCTCGACCTTCCAAACGAACGAAGTAAACAAGCTAGAAAGAGAGAGAGGAAGAAGAGAAACATACTGTTTCTCCAAGCTTCTCAGGCTGCTATATAAGCTGGGGTAGGTGGCGATACAATTCACAACCAAAAAGACCAAAATATCCCTTACCAACTCCAATCTGCCTCTGAGGTACCGGTACTCAACTTGAATACCGGTACTCGGCCCTCTCTCCGCAATCTCACGCGCTGGGTACCGGTACCAGCCCAATGCAGTACCGGTACTCAAGTTCGATACTGGTACTCAATAACATGTACCGGTACTCGACATCAGACATGCACAAATTTGAGAGCATCCAATTCTACAATCTCACTGGGGGTATCGGTACTTCTCACCAGGTACCGTTACTCAACACTGAAATTCTGCACTTTGCATATTTCAGTGTCAGAACTCCACTCTCGCATCGCGCTGAGTCCGTTTTGCGTCCATTTCAAGCCAAAACGACTCCGACTTGTCTCGACACCCACCAGACGTGTCGACAAGCCACAGATGTTGAAGCCTCTCTGACCGCTAAATACCAGGAACACTACATTCAAATTAAGAAAAAAAAATTTGATAGATGGAAAAAAAAAAAAAAAAAAAAAAAAAAAACTTTCATATAATGTAGCATGAGTGGATTTCAGCACTTTCTTCTCGTTGTAGACCAACTAGCTCCCTAAAACTTTTCTTTCATTTGGTCAGGGCTTCTTTATAACTATTTCGACTATTTTCGTCCAACCAATTTCTCCGCAACAACTGGTAATCTGATGCAGAAGTTTTAGAAATGATTCCAATGGACTAGGGAAAATCGTGTTGATGGAAGAATAAGAGTTCTCAACATCAACTTCATTTGAGTAAGAAGTTAAAGTAGTGATCGATTCAACATTGTACCATGTAATTAGGTCGTCTGGTTGCCTAAAAAAAGTTAACATTTCTATTATTCACTCATAAAATATATTGAGACCGCTCAACTATGGATATTTTAATCGCTCCCTACCTTTAGCTTTTCTTAATTTTTATGAGTACTCTCTTAACTTTTATATTTTCCGTCTAACACGACTACAACAAAATGGTCTATATACGCATTTTAATGTAGGTAACATGTCAAAAAATTGCTGTGGTGGTGTTTGAAGATTGGGGAGGTGACTTCTACGATGTTTAAGAGAAGTTGTCTATTTATTGTGTTCTGTTTGGTGGTGGGGGTGGTGTCTGTGGGATTTGTATAGTTGTGAGTGATCTATTTTATAGATGTGTGATGGGGTGCGCGTGATGAGAGCGTAGAGGAGAGAGTGCTGCTAATTCCAACACTTATTGTGATAGGTTTAGCAACCTTGCTGCTATTAGATCGTCGTATCTCGTTGGCTGCGGTGGGGAGGAGTTTACGTATCTATTAAAGTCTTCTCTGTTATAATTGCGAGTTGTGTATGTATCTGAGTGAGTGTTTTAGAAGATGGAAGATGGGGTAAGTTTTTTTTTTTTGGGTGTCGTGAGTTGTAAGTCGGGTGGTTCCAAATGACTCTGTGGGTGTGTGCTGTTGCCGTGGGTGAGTAGAGTAACATCTTTATGTTGTTGCATTGCGGCTTTATATTTAGGCATTAGTAAATGTTTTTTTAAGTTTTAGTATAAATGGGACACTTACACAAAAGTGTCCCAAACATGTGTCCCTATAACCTAATTCTGTTGTAGTGGCAATTTTAATCTAATAAGTTAAATATTTTTCTAATTTATTAATAATTATATCAAGTTTTTAAGAATTTTTAATTAATTTTAGCATGCAAAATTAAAATAGTTAAACTAATAGTTGATAAAATATCTACTCAATTTAACAAAATTTTTAACTAATTTTACTATAAAAATTCCAATAAAAAATTATAAACTAGGAAGTTTTAATAAAAAATAAAAGTTAACATTTATTTCAAAATAGTCCGTAAATATTAGGGGGTATCTTCAGACGTCTTTATGCAAGCAGTACTATTGCCTAAATTTAATTTATTATATAATCCGTAGATAGGGATGCAAATGGATCCGGATTGGTGGAGCTCCCACCTCGATCCATTCTGAATCGATTGATAAGTTGTAACAAAAAAATATAGAAAAATATAATTCACTCCGAATCTGTCCCGATCCGCTAAGTAAATGGAGCGGAAGGCGAGAGACCCTTTTTTTTCCTTCAATTCGTCCCGATCAATTAAAAATCCACCAAAAATCTACTCCCGTCCCGATCTGCCTCGGATGGGGTGGTAAATATGAGCCAAAAATAAAATGAAAAATAACCTGTCCCGAAAAGAAATGGAATGGGAGGTGGAAGAACCCTCCCACCCCTGATCCTCCTCGTTTGCTTCCCTATATATCCATCTATAAACTCCTATGAAAACCCATATCCTTTTGTCCACGTGGCGATATCTATAAACTCCTATAAAAACCTATATCTTTTTGCTCACGTGGCGATATTAGCTTAATTTGATCTTTTGTGGGGCCTACCCGTCATCTTAAATTACCATACTTAATTGTTATTTGTGTGGGCATATCAGTCATCCTAATTTACATGGCCCATAAGGCCCACTTGGCTTTTTTTTTTCTCATCTTCTTCCAATTTAATTCAACATGGGCCCTCATGGCAATTTTTTTTCTTCATCTTTTTCCCATTTAATTCAGCCGGTTCCCATTTAATTGGTTTAAGTAACCGGTTCATCTTTCAACCGGTTACGATTAAACCCATTACATCTTCAACCCTAGCATGTTCGCTACCTCCTAGATGCCGCTCGCCCCCTAGATGCCTCTCCGACTCCTGATGTATACATCCTCCCTGGACGAAAAATTAGGCTGAATTCACTATCGATCCTTCTTCCCATTGCGCTGTTTTTGATAACGATGCTTCATTCCTACCGATTGATCCCTCTCCGATCGCAAAAATGGTTCAGATTCATTATGTACGGTCTCTCCGACTTGTCGGATATCTATATTTGTTGAATGCGAAGGGTTGTTTTATGTTGAATGTTGTCTCTATAAAATTTTTATTTGCAGCAAAAAATCTCTATTTCTCTGTTGGTGCTCTTTTCTTCTCTGATTTGATTTTCATCTTTTATTTTTGTTTGAATTTCAATTTGGCTGTTATTATTTTTTAAAAAAAAATATTGAGTAATTTTACTTTGTCTCAAAAATTACCTCTATCGATAGCATCAAGTTTTCCACCGTTAGATTTAACCCTTTAACTATTTTCACCCGTTAAATTATATTATTAAACCAATAACTCATTTAACTCTAGGGGGCCCACATCATCATAACCGTACATTTTTTTCATCTAAGGGCTGAAAACCTAATAGCACCAATAGGTTGGTGCTATTGATAGTATTCCAGTCTATATATATATATATATATAGAGAGAGAGAGAGAGAGAGAGAGAGAGAAAGAGAGAGAGAGAGAGAGTTGAGCTAGAATACTCTCAAAAGCACCAAGGGAGTNAAATATTTTTCTAATTTATTAATAATTATATCAAGTTTTTAAGAATTTTTAATTAATTTTAGCATGCAAAATTAAAATAGTTAAACTAATAGTTGATAAAATATCTACTCAATTTAACAAAATTTTTAACTAATTTTACTACAACAATTCCAATAAAAAATTATAAACTAGGAAGTTTTAATAAAAAATAAAAGTTAACATTTATTTCAAAATAGTCCGTAAATATTAGGGGGTATCTTCAGACGTCTTTATGCAAGCAATACTATTGCCTAAATTTAATTTATTATATAATCCGTAGATAGGGATGCAAATGGATCCGGATTGGTGGAGCTCCCACCTCGATCCATTCTGAATCGGTTGATAAGTTGTAACAAAAAAATATAGAAAAATATAATTCACTCCGAATCTATCCCGATCCGCTAAGTAAATGGAGCGGAAGGCGGGAGACCCTTTTCTTCCTTCAATTCGCCCCGATCAATTAAAAATCCACCAAAAATCCGCTCCCGTCCCGATCTGCCCCGGATGGGATGGTAAATAGGAGCCAAAAATAAAATGAAAAATAACCTGTCCCGAAAAGAAATGGAGTGGGAGGTAGAAGAACCCTCCCGCCCCTGATCTGCCTCGTTTGCTTCCCTATCCATCTATAAACTCCTATGAAAACCCATATCCTTTTGTCCATGTGGCAATATCTATAAACTCCTACAAAAACCTATATCTTTTTGCTCACGTGGCGATATTAGCTTAATTTGATCTTTTGTGGGGCCTACCCGTCATTTTAAATTACCATACTTGATTGTTATTTGTGTGGGCATATCAGTCATCCTAATTTACATGGCCCATAGGGCCCACTTGGCATTTTTTTTTCTCATCTTCTTCCCATTTAATTCAACATGGGCCCGCATGGCAATTTTTTTTCTTCATCTTCTTCCCATTTAATTCAGCCGGTTTCCATTTAATTGGTTCAAGTAACCGATTCATCTTTCAACCGGTTATGATTAAACCCATTACATCTTCAGCCCTAGCATGTTCGCTACCTCCTAGATGCCGCTTGCCCCCTAGATGCCTCTCCGACTCCTGATGTATACATCCTCCCTGGACGAAAAATTAGGCTGAATTCACTATCGGTCCTTCTTCCCATTGCACCGTTTTCGATAACGATGCTCCGTTCCTACCGATTGATCCCTCTCCGATCGCAAAAATGGTTCAGATTCATTATGTATGCTCTCTTCGACTTGTCGGATATCTATATTTGTTGAATCCGAAGGATTGTTTTATGTTGAATGTTGTCTCTATAAAATTTTTATTTGCAGCAAAAAATCTCTATTTCTCTGTTGGTGCTCTTTTCTTCTCTGATTTGATTTTCACCTTTTATTTTTGTTTGAATTTCAATTTGGCTGTTATTATTTTTTTTAAAAAAATATTGAGTAATTTTACTTTGTCTCAGGAATTAACTCTATCGATAGCATCAAGTGCTTGGTGCTATCAAGTTTTCCACCGTTAGATTTAACCCTTTAACTATTTTTACCCGTTAAATTATATTATTAAACTAATAACTCACTTAACTCTAGAGGGCCCACATCATCATAACCGTACATTTTTTCATCTAAGGGCTGAAAACCTAATAGCACCAATAGGTTGGTGCTATTGATAGTATTCCAGCCTAGAGGTATATATATATATATATATATATAGAGAGAGAGAGAGAGAGAGAGTTGAGCTAGAATACTCTCAAGAGCACCAAGGGAGTGGTGCTTTTGAGTTTTTAGCTATTGGATGGAGAGATGTAGGGTTGAGATGATGGGGTAGGTGGTGGTAAGTGGTGGTAGGTGGAATAGTGTTTGGTCCAAAGGTTATTAGTAATCAGGGAGTAGATCCAAGGGCGAGAAACTCAAAAGCACCAAGGGGTTGGTGCTTTTGAGAGTATTCTAGCTCAATTTTATATATATATATATACTTCAATACACTATATAAATCTTGATCATTTATTTTTCTTAATAGATGGTTTAAATTTAATATGACTCTAGAGATGGCCTACTATTGAAGCGTAGGTACCATTCATCATGTACTTATGGTCTTTGTAAAATATTTTGGTCTACAAAACCAATTTTATCCAACTAAGAATACTATGACCTTTTCAAATGCCTACAACAATAGTTGGATTTCAAATTACAACCAAATTGTAAATTTAAATTCAAAACAACATTTAAAACTTAATTATAGATCAAATTCAATTTTTTTAAATATAAAACACAAATTTAAAATAAAACTTTCAGTTCCAATTCAAAATTTCAATTTAAATCAAAAATTAAAATTTGGTTTTAAGATTACAAGTTCAATTTATATTCAAATTAAAAGTTTAATATAAATTTCAAAATTAAAATTTTGCATTACAATACCAACTTCAAAAATTAAATTTAAATTCAATATTTTTTTGAGCTGGATACTTAACAAATTGGGTATTATCTAATTTGGTAAGTTATCAAAGAGAATAAGATATTTGATATTTATAGGATGCTGACAAATTTGGTATATACTACTAATTTTCTTTCTAATATTGTCATACTAACTAATTCAAATTGGTAACCTGCTCAGCAGGTTACTTCATGTAAAACTCAATTATACCCTTTACTAATTAAGAATAAGATTTTAATATTTTTGGTGTATTNTCGACTAACCTTTTAATGATGAGTGGATAATTGCACCTCAATCATTTTAAGTAGTAAATGTCACCAAACCTCATTATTTGATCGTCCACATTAACATTTGCAGATTAATAAATTAGCATGCACAATTTGAACTAATATTTCATTTGAACAATGAAACGAATACCTTAGTATCTAAAATAATAATAATATAATATAGAATGAAATGATAGATTAACTGTACTCCTTACATTCAAAGTGTATGATTCCCAACAAAAATAAAAACTTGAAAATATATATATTTTTTGCTTTTTATATTTTTCTTTTCTTTATTTAAAAAAGTTATTCACCACTTAAGTGGAGTGGGTAACAAGTTTACTGATCCTAACAATAAGAAAAAGGATTAATTTAAAACAGGTCCCTATAAATATAGTGAATAGTAAATATATTTTTACAAAGTTCAACTTAATTTCATATGTTGTCCCTACAAAAGTCCTGATGTTTTCAAATATATCACTGCTGTTAGAATCCGTTATAAAAGTTTAGTTAACTATAGATTAAATACTTAATCTTGGTTAATTTTTAATAATTTTACCCTTCTTATATTATAATATTATGGCTTTTGGAGGGATATATATTTGTGTTAACAAAATTGAAAATATAAACGGTTCTCTAACGGTAACAAGCCAGAGAGATATATTGGAAAATATGAGAACCCTAAGAAAAAAGTCCTCCTTGATGTTGCATATCAGAATATATAAATTAGTCCAAAAAATAGCAACAATACCAAACATGTTATTGATTTGTCAACTCTAAACCTACATAGTAATAGTAATATTGAGGGCCACAATAGGATTTTGAAAATCTTAGCTCCTATAATTTTAAGATAAAAGCATTTAAAATGCTAGATAGTTTCAAAGTGTCCTTTTTTAAAAGCTTTTTCTTTTGAACTTTTTGTTTCAAAATTTATTTTTCAATGAACAACTATAATTTCCTATTAATTTCTAGTGAAATTAAAATTTCTCCAGATATAGAATGATCTGACTTTTCCTCCATATGTGAATTTCCATTTAAAAAAATTAAAATAAAAAATATTTTAAAAAAACAGCTATGGACTACAAATAGGGTTGTCATTTGTCAATGAGCGGAATTCATGTTTAGTGATTTGAACAGGATCTGACTTGTTAAAATGTTGAGTTGAAAAACGAGCCGAACGCAAATTAGTTCATGATCAACAAGTTAAAAGGATTAGAAAAAATATATATAGAAAAAAAATTTATGAGGTCTTGACGATTATATTTTAATCTAAAAGTTGAAACTTTG
The DNA here is from genome assembly GCF_001540865.1 of Ananas comosus. Lineage (NCBI taxonomy): Eukaryota > Viridiplantae > Streptophyta > Magnoliopsida > Poales > Bromeliaceae > Ananas > Ananas comosus. Next base: position 8,072,960 of record NC_033625.1, read on the forward strand.
TATATAAATAGGCATTTTCACAATTGAGTTGGGCTTTATATGTATTTAGATCGGCACTACAACAGAATTAGGTTATAGGAACACATATTTGGAACACTTTTGAGTGAGTGTCCCATTTATCCTAAAACTTAAAAAAATATCTACTAATACCTAAATATAAAACCCAATCCAACCAAAAATAAAAGATTACTCTACTCAACCCAACACACCCAGTCCATTTGGCCCGATTACAAACAGAAAAGAAAAAAAAAAAGAAAAATCAATTACCTCTTTTCTTCTCTCTTCACTCAATCCACTGAAATTCTAGACGAAGAGCCCTTCCTGTCGTCCTCCTCCGCCACCGCAGCCAACGAGATAGAGTTTCGGCGGTTGCTAAATGCTTAAATAAGTATTGGTAAATTAGCAGCACTCTTTTAGGTTATAGCGACACTCTTTAACTGTCACTATATACTATGGTCGACCCACATATAACAGACACTTTTAAATTGTCGTAATTTTAGCAGACACTTTTTTACCATGTACTCTACATTTTAAAAGTTGCTATAATTGACCTGTTTCTGATTTGTAGTGCGACTAACAATTAAATAATAACTAATTGTATAATATATACTTATATATTATAATAATTATATAAATATATATATATATATTATATATATATATATATACTATATAGAATAAGCTACTATGCTATGAAAGCATAAAGTATGTTTTCCAAATTTAGCGCCTTAATCAACCCTCGTAGGGATCATCTAATCATGTATTACTATTATAACATGTGACCACTCAACCCCAAGAGACCGATCATTCAACTAGTAATTACTTTATACAAGCAAAAATATGCGGGAAACACAACATTTTAGTTCCAATACATAGAGCTCTAACACCTAATATAAATATATAATTTAAACTATTTATTATATATATATATAAGATAATAGAAGCAAGAGAAGAGAAGAGAGACAGAGCGAGAGAGAGAGAAGGAGAGAATAGCAGGGGCTCGTTCCTAGTGAGCAGAAGCCTGATCTACGATCCGTTCGATGATGGAAATTCGAATCGACATTCGCACGGTTAACCTTGATCTACGCGTATTGAGTTTCGAGAAAATAATAATTTAACTGATTTTTCGATAGCATTACCTAGCAATTCGCAAGGATTCAAATCAATAAATTTTAAAAGGCTAAACATAAAACCTATAAATAGTGGTGAATACACTAAAATTTTCACGACTAGAAATATTAATTTGTTGAATTAAAGAATTTTTATCAAAATCTCATATGATTGAGATTACTTCCTACACCGTTAAACTTGAAAATAAGCAATAACAACATTAAAAATATGAATTTGAATCCTTTGATCACTAATAAATTAATCAAAAATCAAAAAATAGTAGCTGCTGTGCTCTCGAGACACAGAGCCTCCGTGCTCGCCTGAGCCGTTTTCGATGATCGGAATTTTCGAATCGACATGCTCCGTTAGACTATAATAATTCTCATTTTGATAATATTTACCAAAGTGATCGAAAAGATCAAATCCATAAATTTTAATGTTATATCTGTCCGTTTAGCGCTGCTGGCTCTCAGGACAGTAGGCCTCGTGTCTCCTGACCGTTTTACGAGATGAATTTTTTATCGACGATCGCTCTCCAGTTCGGCTTGATAATTTTGCGACTTTTTTATATCATTACTAAGTATCGAACAGGATCAAACTCCATAATTTTAATGTTGATATCTTTTTTCAAGTTTCACGTGTAGAAGTATCAAACAGAAACATTTGATCACAATTCTTCTACATCTACAACAAATTAATATTCTGATCGAATAATTTTTAGTTCTACATAAACTTTTTATAGGATTTTTTATTCAGTCGTTATATTAAAAATTAATATATCATAGAGAGGCTGCTAGCTCCAGGAGCACGAGCGTTTTCGATATGGAATTTCGAAATCTACATACGCTCCGTTAACTTGATAATTTTTACGGATTTTTTGATATATTTACCCTAGTGATCGAATGATCAAAATCGATAAATTTTTAATGTTATTTATTTCTCCTTTTTCAAGTTTAACTGGTAAAGTTTCAAATCAATAAATTTGAATACAAAATTTTATACTATCTAACAACAATTAATCAATTCGATGATCAAATTTAGTATTTATCACCACTTTTTATAAATTTTTATTTCAAACCGTTAAAATTTATTGAATCTTTGAAGTCCTTTTCAATGCTAGAAATGATATCGAAAAATCGCAAAATATTTTCTAGAAACTTTAAATCGCTACTCAAGTCTAACGACCGACTCGTCGATTCGGAAACTCCATCATCAAAACGGCTCAGACACAGAGCCTCCGGCTCCCTGAAGAGCAATGCAGCCCCTGCTATATATATATATTAGGTATAATATATATCTATATCCGTCTATATCTTATATTACATCGTCCTCTAATACTCATAATCCGTTTCGGGTGGGAGATAGAGCTTCCGAATTGATGATCCATACCATTAAACGTTATCTAGAGCATTTAAAACTTCTAAAAATTAAATTATCACGTCCCGGATTATAGCGGAAGCCCAAGTTACGTCAACAGACCCGCCGCATTCACAAGAATACACCTTATATATACGAAGCGTCAACAAATCTTGTGACGCCCCAACTTCCCAGGGGTTCACCTATCCTAGGACTACTCCCGTCCCAGCACACTTAACTCTCTTAACCTCTTGGGCCTTGCCACCACCGAAAATGCTTAAGCCGGGTTAAGAGTTTAGCCCTATTATATCTTATATATAGGACTACCCGGGGTCTCACAAATCTATTCAACAAAATTAACTAAAATCTAACAATAATAGGTATCAGAGAAAAATAAAACTATATGCTATAGCTACACTGTAACGATTTACAATCATTACCACACCAATCTTCAAAATGGTACAACATTTCTAACCACTCCAAGTATCAAAACACTGTACAGGCTGCTCACTAATAGGTGGTCCAACTACACACACAAGAAGGGTAGGAGATGCTATATATCCACGATTCGCTTATATCGATCAGTCGCTGGTGCTGAAGGCTCTGAAATAAAATATTAAATAAAAGGGTATGAAAACTATAATCAATAGTTCCCCAGTGGGTACAATCGTCAACGCTGACGGTCTACACCACTAGGTCCATAAGAGGCAAAAATAGTAAATACTGAGCAATATGAAAGAACATATACTAATATAAATAATTGCTGAAAATAACTGCTACTATCATGCCTCTACAGCATAGCTGAAATTGTAAATTATGTTTTGCATGTATCAATTAGAGACTAAATAAAATACTACAATAATTACCAATCATAGTGATCGACTCAACATCAAGTCTAGCCTGCGCAGCCTCGTGTCCAGCACCCACCTATTGTGGTTTGCTACCACGCAAGCAGCTGTCTGGCCTATGCCATAATAATATCTCATAGCCCAACCTCCGAAATGGCACTCGCGGGGCACTACCCCAACCGAGTATAGTATCACTGTCAAACTTAACGTAGCATGCGGGCTGTGGTCAAATGCGATGATCAAATAGATCATGATATGTTGTCATAGTGTCCAAAATACAGTTATAGTCTCACATTATCTGTAGCTATTTATTGACCTTTAGAAAATATTATATATATATACATATATATATATATATATATATATATATAGCACGATTCTCGAGAAGTCATAAATTAACAATTATACAATAGAAACTAGAGACATTTTATTTAGTCATGAGAGTCTACTGTGCTCTCAAGAAACGATACTCGTTGCAAGTAGACGGAGCCTGTTCTCTGGCGCACATGAGTAGTCTACATGATTAGCCGTTTTTATGATGGCACATTTTTCACGAATCAGTGCAGATTCGCGTACTAAATTACACTCTCGGGTAATAAAAGCTATTCTACCGCTTACCGATGTCTTCGAGATAGACTGTTAGATAAAATATACTCGGTGGATATATTAGATCATGTCAGTGTGTAATATGAGTTAATTGAAATGTTTGAGTCCAGTATGTCTTCCTGACGATACATCGCTCGTCCAAAATTTTGTAACTGCGTCGGAGATAAATGAATAGACAACAGTAAATTGGCTGAGTCGTTCGTGCTTCGATGAGATGAGGACATAAACAGTATCAACTACTAGGAGAGACCTATCACGTCGTTGGATGTCCCTGAGCATGCACACTGTGCGAGCAATCCCGATCAACTTTATCTCGATTTGGATAGTATTCTTGGAATACGTCGACAGAATCGATGATCGGCTCCGTTAGACCGTGATAATTCGATTGTTCCAAATAGTATTATACATCTCGTGCAATAATATAGATAAGCATTATTACTACCCTATTTCAAGTACGTAGAAATAGGGAATAAAACACAGTGCAAAGCTCAAACGGTGAGTGTCAAATTTTATATTGATATCTTTGCTCGTGAGATTATACACATTAATGTAGTTCACCGATTTATTTCGCTAAGAAAAGGACTATTAAGAATCTGTTAGAAATCACACCCGGGAGAGATCTAATAGAACACATATTACATTATACGATAGGAAGCTAAGTTACCATGAATATTCAGAAAAGATTGACAACGATAATACGACATTATATATCACTCGCATTGTCCTGCAACTGAGATATATGCTAAATGTTGTTTTCACATTTTTGGTCTCTAGAACGTTAGAACACATCGAATTACGATCCTATAAATTACACTCCAGGCATAAACAACGAAGTCAATGTCCGTGTCGATCTAGAGCTGAGCATAAAAGTACTGCTCTGTATAATAATACATTCGATCGGTACGAACTGCGAGTATTCAATGATATGTCCATATTAGATTCTCGAACATGCACACGCAATCTGTCGCTTCAAATGACAACTCCGGAATAATAAAAATATAATCTACGTTTGACACTCACTCACATCTCTCGCCCCCTCTCACTATCACTCCCTCACTCACACACACACACACACACAATCCACTCAGTGTGTGAGACCTCGATCCCCTCCCCCACTCCTCTCTCACACTCTCACCCACACAGCTACACTCAACACTGCAATTTAAATAACAAAATTTTTTTAACCATTACCACACCACACACCACTCTCCTCCCCCCCACACACTCCTCGCTCACACCTCACTCATCTCTCACCTCTCAAACAAGTTATTGTTTTGAATCTTGGATTGCCTGTCACACTCACTCACTCCCACACAACCCACACACTCTCACACCACACACACGACTCACAGTCTAACCGGACGCCCGGACTGCTCCCCCCCCCACCCCCTCCCCACACCTCACCGCGCACCACACTCACGCCACCCCTCCTCACACACCCGCACCCCCCCCCCCCCTCTCACACACTCTACCACACGACCCCCTACACTCACCACTACTCTCACTCCACCACGCCTCCCCTCATACCTCATCAAGTGTCCTTTCGACTCCACACACCCCACACTTGATGACCATACACTCACCTCTACTCACACCACTCTCACAACTACACACACACTCACACCATCTATTCCACCTCGCACCCACCGCGCTCACCACGTAACACACCCCCCGCACTTCACCAATACACCTATTTAGGCATACGAAGGTCGTCATCGAAAGGATTCAAATCAATAATTTTTAATGGTTGATATATGCCGTTTTCAAGTTTAACGGTGTAGAAGTATTCAAATTAGATGAAATTTTGATACAAAATTCTTTATACTATCTACAACAAGATCAATATTTCAAATCGAAAATTTTAGTGCTATATCACCACTTTTTATAGAATTTTTATTTTCAGCCGTTAAAAATTATTGATTTTGAATCCTTTCGATTGCTAGGTAAATGATATCAAAAAATCGCAAAAATTATTTTCTAGAAACTTCAAATACGTTAGATCAAGTCTAACGGAGCCGATCATCTATTCGAAAATTCCATCATCGAAAACGGCTCAGGAGCACGGAGGCCTCCGTGCTCCTGAAAGCACAACAGCCCTACTCTATATATATGTATATATACATATGTACATATGTACATATACATATGTACATATATATATGTACATATGTATATGTACATATGTACATATATACATTTGCCAGTAGAGTAAATTGAGACGTATATATACATATGTACGTATGTATATATACATATATATGTATGTATGTCTCAATTTACTCTACTGGTAAATGTCAAACTATCACTATTACTCAACTATATCAACAGTTCATCTCACAGATTAAATAATATAATATGGATATAGAAATTAGTCCGTCAATTTTGACAACACGAAACTCACCTATAACGCAAGTCCAAGAAAATGAACGGTAAACGAGATAGCAGCNATTATTTAATCTGTGAGATGAACTGTTGATATAGTTGAGTAATAGTGATAGTTTGACATTTACCAGTAGAGTAAATTGAGACATATATACATATATACACGTACGTACATATATATATATATACATACATACATATGTATATATACATACGTACATATGTATATATACGTCTCAATTTACTCTACTGGCAAATGTATATATGTACATATGTATATATACATATGTACATATGTACATATACATATGTATATGTACATATGTACATATGTATATATACATATGTACATATATACATTTGCCAGTAGAGTAAATTGAGACGTATATATACATATGTACGTATGTATATATACATATGTATGTATGTATATATATATATATGTACGTACGTGTATATATGTATATATGTCTCAATTTACTCTACTGGTAAATGTCAAACTATCACTATTACTCAACTATATCAACAGTTCATCTCACAGATTAAATAATATAATATAGACATAGAAATTAGTCCGCCAATTTTGACAACACGGAATCCACCTATAACGCAAGTCCAAGAATATGAACGGTAAACGAGATAGCAGCCACAACACTCTAAAATAGCTCGAAAATTTCTCGTCAAGATTACGCGAAATCCGCTCCTAAAATGTATAAAAAAAATCAGTTTCTAACTCTCAATTTCTATAAAAAATTTATCAAAAGAATCTAAATGAGAAATAATAATATTATGATACTAACCACGACATCGAAACGCCAAAATACGCGTGCGCGCACTCGACTCGCTCGCTCGCTCGCCAGAACGAATCGAGCTTGCTTGCCAATGTCTCAACCAATTCCCACTCTCTCTTCAATACAAGTGAAGAGGATAAGATCAAATAAAAACTTCAGGTGCTACGTGGATTCCATGCAAAATAGCAAAAATGTCATTAGGCCCCTCAAAAGTCAATATTTCGACTTTAGTCCAAAATAATTAAATCTTGAGTTTCAAAGTCCGTTTTTACATCTATTTTGCGCAAAACGTCTCCAACTCAATAAAGCATAAATTTATACTGTAACCTTGCCAATTTGTTAAGATTCAGTATATCATATCCTCCCCTCCTTAAAAAAAAATTTCGTCCTCAAAAATTAAAATATATCTCAGGTCGGCTGCTCAAATAAATACGGATAAAATTCTCGCATCGCATCCTCAGGCTCCCAAATCGCCTCTCGCTCTTCCTGGTGACTCCATAGTACTTTCACGTAAGAAATAACTCTATTCCGCAATTCTTTTACTTTTCGTGCAGGAATTCGAATCGGTTGCTCAGTATAACTCATCTCCTCAGTCACCTCCAGTGGAACATAATCTATTACATGTGATGGATCAAAAATATACTTTCTTAAGGCTGAAACAGGAAACACATCATTTACATCGGCTAAACTCGGCGGCAAAGCTAACCGATTTGCAATAGGTCCAACACGCTCAAGTATCTCAAAATGTCCAATGAATCGTGGACTAAGCTTTTCACGCATTCTAAACCTCTTTATCCCTTTAGATAGTGAGACTGAGAAATACATGATCTCCAATCTGAAACTCTAAGTCTCGACATCGTGTGTCAGCATAGCTTTTCTGTCGACTCTAAGCGATTTGCAAATGTTGTCGAGCAATTCTAACATTTGCTTCTATTTCCACTAAAATATCTGGACCCAGAGTTTTTCTCTTACCCACTTCACTTCAATATAATGGTGATCGACATTTTCTTCCATACAATGCCTCAAATGGAGCCATTTTTATACTTACTTGATAACTATTATTATATGCAAACCCCGCCGTTGCCAAATGTCGATACCAGCCACCACCATACTTGAGGACACATGCTCTCAACATATCCTCAAATATTTGAATCGTCCTCTCAGACTGTCTATCAGTTTGCGGGTGAAAAGCTGTATTGAACTGTAACTGAGTTCCCAAAGCCATCTGTAAAGCTCTCCAAAAGTGTGCTACAAATCTCGGGCCTCGATCTGACACTATAGAGGTAGGAATTCCATGCAGTCTTACGATCTCATCGAGATATGTTTGAGCAAGCTTCTCTCTAGACCAAGTCACTTAGACTGGTATAAAGTGAGCAGATTTAGTTAATCTATCCACTGTCACCCAGATCGCATCATGTCCATCCTGTGATCTTGGTAAGCCAGTTACAAAATCCATAGTGATCCTATCTCATTTCCATTCAAGAATTAGAAGATTTTGTAATTTGCCAGCAGGTACCCGATGCTCCACTTTTACTTGCTGACAGGCTAAATATTGTGATGCAAATCTTCCAATATCTCTTTTCATACCATTCCACCAGTAATGTGGTTTAAATCCTTATACATTTTCATTCCTCCAGGGTGTACAGTATAGGGGGAACTATGTGCTTCCCTCAATATCTCCTCACGGATCTCAACATCCATAGGTACACATAATCAATCCTGAAATCTTAATACCCCCGAAGCATCAACACTAAAGTCCTTCACTTCTTCACTTGCTAATTCTGTCCAAATTTTTGTTAAATGTGGATCAACACTTTGTTTCTCTTTAATTCTTTCTAGCAGATTGGGTTGTAAAACCATAGCCATAAGTCTAGCAGAAACTCCAGAGAGTACAACTTCCAAGTCTAACCACCTCATCTCCTCTAACAATGCTACTTGATTAGTAATCATTATACTCAAATTCTGTACTGATTTACGACTTAATGCATCTGCCACTACATTAGCCTTGCCAGGATGATAAAGTATTGATACATCGTAATCCTTCAGTAATTCTAACCATCGGCATTGTCTCAAATTCAATTCTTTCTAAATAAATAAGTACTTGAGACTTTTATGATCAGTGTAGATTTCACAATATTCTCTATAAAGATAGTGGCGCCAAAGTTTTAGTACAAAAATCACAGCAGCTAACTCCAAATTATGAGTAGGATTTTTTTTCTCATATTCTTTCAACTATCTGGAAGCATAAGCAATTACCCTCTCATTCTGCATCAATACACAACCCAATCCACTCTGTGATGCATCACTATAAATAACAAATCCTTATCCATAACAGGAAGGGTAAGGATACGAGCCGACATCAATCTATTTTTTAATTCTTCAAAACTCCTTTGGCAATCCTCACTCCAAATGTATTTAATTCTTTTTCGAGAAAGTTGAGTGAGGGGCATGGAAAGCTTTGAAAAACCTTCCACAAACCGACAATAATAACCAGCCAACCCCAGAAAGCTCCGCACTTTAGAAACACTCGTCGGTGTAGGCCAATCTCGAATTGCTTCAATTTTTTTTGGATCAACTGCAATCCCATCAGCTGATATCACATGCCCAAAAAAGCAATTTTCCGTAACCAGAAGTCACACTTCTTCAATTTAGCATAAAGTTTCTTTTCCCTCAAAATCTGTAATACAATTCTCAAATGGTCCTCAAATTCAGCTACACTTCGAGAATATATCAAAATATCATCAATAAACACCACCACAAATCTATCCAAAAACGGTTGAAACACTCGATTCATCATATCCATAAACGTGGCTTGAGCATTTGTTAATCCAAATGGCATTACTGTAAATTCATAATACTCATACCGTGTTCTAAATGCCATTTTGGAGATGTCCTTAGGTTTAATCTTCAATTGATGATATCCTGACTGCAAATCTATCTTGGAGTACACATGAGATCCTTGCAATTGATCAAACAAATCATCAATGCGCGGCAATGGATACTTATTCTTAATGGTCACCTTATTCAGCTCTCGGATTTTCGCGTATTTGATGCTGAGTACCGGTACGTACTTGTCGAGTACCTGTACCGAGCCCGAGTATCGGTACTGCATCGGGTGAGTACCGGTACCCAGTGTGCGAGGGTGCGGGCTGAAGGCCTGAGTATCGGTATTCAAGTGGAGTACCGATACTCCAGCTGTACTTTTGAGTAGGTGAGGGTATTTTGGTCCTTTGATGTGGCGTTCAACCCAATCTTATCCTCAGCCTTTATTAAGGTGTAGAGAGCTCAAAGAGGAGGATTTTTGTTCTACTCCCCCTCTCTCTCTAGTTTTGGACGTCGCTCGTGGTAGAGGTCGCGGCTAGAGCGTGGGTGGATTTCGACGTTGCTCCGGAGGGCCATTCGAGCGCGTGGGCATCGTGGTTACGCCGTTGGAGGCCGGGTGAGCGCGTAGATTTCCTCTTTTCGATTTCGAGCCGACGTTGGACGTGCGATCGAGGTGGGTTGATGTTACCGAAATCGTCGAATTTCCTTCTAAGTCCTAAAACTGTCAGCATATATGGTTTTCATGTATAGTATCATGTTTAGTAACTCGAATTCATCGATTGGTATAGTTGTGTGCAATCTGAATTTGGAGCCTTATTGTTGGAATATTTATTTACATGTTGAACTTGGAATTGACTTAGGAGAAAACTCGTTAAAGCTACACCGTCATGTTTTCAAGAAGTTACCAGATTTAGCTTAAGAAGCTACTGTACTTTTGTATCACCGCTATTAGTACGAGGTGGATACCCAGATTAGTGTAGGGTGAGATTACGCTCGTGCTGAGGAGCCGAGCTCGTGTTACAGTTGAGTGTAGACTGTTTCGTACTGTCGAGTATCATCACGGTTGACAGTGGACCCAAATCTCGGTATCTTGCACAGATTGTGCCAAAGGCACGTGAGCTTTGGTTGTTAGACCTGTTTAGACCCATTTGCATTGACTACAGCCTATGAGAGCCTGATTGAGCTCGCCAGAGACACACTTGCATACTCGGTTGGGTCGCGCCCACGAGTGCCGCTCCAGAGTCTAGCTACCTTGCTTTGCATTGATGTCGTAGTAGTCCGGTTTGGACATTGCTCTCCACCGACTGCCCTCGGGGTGGTGTACGGTGTAGTTTGGACAGGCGGGACGGGTGTATCACAGTACCTAGTGAGATTGGGTCAGTGAGATGCATATTTATATCTATAGATAGCCTGCGTTGGTTAGTGATAGTAGAGTGGCATGTAACCATAAATTTCTTTCCATCTTTCCTTACTATCCTTTGCACACATTCTGTAGACTTAGTGGGTGGGCTGTTGAGGTTGGTGGCAGTACCCACTGAGGACTACTTGTTTTATAATAATTCTCACACCCAGTTGTTAACACCTTTTTGAAGAGTCTTCTTTTGTGGCTGCTGCTGTTGTGGATTCGGACCGTGGAAAGGAAGTCGCGAGCTAGATCCCTACCAGTTTGATCGCTGTGCTAGAGGAGGGCCATCTAGAGGTAGTTTTGGGATTTTTCTTGTACATATTGTTATGTACATGTCGGGGTACTCGTTGGAGCGAGTTGTGTTGTGGACCTTTTGTATGTACAGGAACCCTTTATGTTATCTATATATTTCTGTTTTCAGCTCTTACCATCTAGTTGTAGCTATGATTTGTTTAGAGGTACAGCTATTACTTCGTATACACGAAAAATTTCTATATATACGGCGGGTCTGTTGACGTGCTCGAAAAAACGTGGTAATTCGGGATGTGACAGTAACCTTGCCAATTTGTTAAGATTCAATATATTACACAAATTTTATAATTTTTTGACACCATTTACCTTACGATCAAAAGGTCACAAAATTGTCAATTTTTAACGGCCGGTATAAGATACTTGTTAGTTTAATGGTGTAAAAGAATCAGAATCGGTTGAATTTTTTATAGAAAATTATATTCACTATCTAGATAAAGATCAATAACTCCGATCTTATATTGAAGGATCCGATCATCCATTTTTAGGACGTCGCTCGATTTCGACCGTTCATTTTATACCCACTTGATGGATTTTATTATGATTTCGAAAAATTACGAAATTTATTTTCTAGAAGTTTCAAATACTCTAGATCATATTTAACGGAGTGGATCGTCGATTCGGAAGCTTCATCATCGAAAACAACTTATAAGTACGAAGGACACTATACTCATAAGAGTATAGTAGCCCTGCTCATATATATATATATATATATATATATATATAGTAGGTCTTGTGTGCTATTAGGAGCACGTTGGCCTCCGTGCACCTAAGCCGTTTTCGATCATGGAGCTTCCGAATCGACGATCGGCTCAGTTAGACTTGATCCAGCGTATTTGAAGTATCTAGAAAATAAATTTTGCGATTTTTTGATATCATTTACCAAGCGATCGAAAGGGTTCAAAACCAACGGCTGAAAATAAAAATCTCAAAAAAAGTGGTGATATAGCGCTAAAATTTCCGATTAAAGATATTGATCATGCAGTAAATAGTATAAAGAAATTTTCTATCAAAATTTTATCCAATTTGAATACTTCTACATCGTTAAACTTGCAAATGGTATACATCAACCATTAAAAATTGTTCATTTTGAACCCTTTTAATTGCTAGGTAAATGATATCGAAAAATCGCAAAATTTATTTTTTAGATATTTCAAATACACTAGATTAAGTCTAACGGAACCTATCGTCGATTCAAAAACTTCATTATCAAAAACGACTTAGGAGCAGGAGGGGTCCGTTCTCCTAATAGCACACAAGACCTACTCTATATATATATATATAGAGNCTATTTAGAACAAGATCTATCCTCTTGATTTTAATTACAAGACTCCTATTATTACTTTTTAAAGATTTTTATTTTCAACCATTTATTTTTGTGTCCACTTGATGAACAAGTGAACAATATCGAAAAAGTATGAAATTTGGTTTCTAGATATTTCAAATGGTATAGATCATATTCAATGGTACCAATCGTCGATTTGAAGACTCCTTCATCGAAAACAAATTTGGTGGCAATGGAGCCCGTTTGCTACCAATAGTATTCCAGCTCAACTCTCTCTCTCTCTCTCTCTCTCTCTCTCTCTCTCTCTATATATATATATATATATAATTAGGCTGGAATGCTATCAATTGCATCAAGCTGTTGGTGCTATTAAGTTTTCGGCACTTGGATGAAGAAATATACTGTTAGGATGATGTGGCCCCCTAGGGTTGAATAAGTTGTCGGTTGAATAGTATAATCTAACGGATGAAAATAGTCGACGAATTAAATCTAACGGTGTGGAAAACTCGATAGCACCAAGTTTTTAGTACTATCGATAGTATCCCAGCCGGACTATATATATATATATATATAATAGGTATAATCTTGATGCACGCCTCGCCGGCCCTCAAGCTATTTCGCAGGTATTCGGCACGCCGACAACAGCCCGAACAGACAGATTCCCTCGGTACCGATCTAATGATGCACACCCTTTGCCACGCCGCGGACCCTATCTTACTCCGCTGCCTACACTCTCAAGGCGTCCGCCAATCCAATACAATGTACAAAGTTCCCAACCAGGAACACTTTCCATCAGACCAAAGCTATTGCATCAACGAAGATATCCCACACCATAATCTTGTTATTACAAGCATTCACATCCTCATAGCATTACTCACATCTCCAAATTACCTCTATTACATTCACTCAATACACATCCGATTTAAACATGATTATTAACAACCTCATGACTTCTCTTTCCATTTTCTAACATCACTAAGCAAACGCGAACTCAGGCTATCCCCAGCTGTAGCTGAATCAACTCAGGATTCATGAGGAGCTCAAGGTGGATCAGCAACAGGTTGTCCCACGTCGCATAACTAAGTGAAGCTAAGGTACTCCATCCCGCCCTCCTCGCGCTGCCCGCGGAAAAAACCGCGCGCCGCAAACTTACCTGTGTAACGGCTGTAACCCAGACCCCCAAAAACAGACGTGGATGAGAAGCAACTCCATGGTCCATCCGGTATCGACGCCCACCACCAACAGGGAGCTGACCAATAGTCCAAGGAGGCAACATGCAATTAGTTTCAATAAACAGATAGATATATATCTTGATTACTGCAACAAATGAAGCATCGACATTGCTCACGAATCAATTATGAAGATCGATGCAATGTATGGCGATAAACAATCAGAACTAGTAATTCAATCGTTACTAACTTCATCCAATTAACATTTACGGTTTTCTGTCATTTCATTTTAAAATCCATAAGGTCTCATATTACCTTTATCAAATATCACACCCGACCTACGTCTTGAGTCAATCATCGCGAAGGAGTGCCGCGTAAAGGCGAACTCGAGCAGGAATCTCACTTGCAACTCAGCTAATCCACCAACTAAGGATATATTAAAGCTCAATACAGTAATACCCAATCAACTTGCTAACCCAAAGTTTCGCCCTGAACAAGACTCACGCAAACGCAAATCGCTATAACCGGGAGATACCCGCTATCAACCGTGGACCGGCCTCATGGAAAAGCCGATACAACCCAGTGATGCAACGAGCACATCAGCGCACCGAAGGGGAGCTCCACACCTCAGACAAGGAGTAAAGGTCGAAGTATGATCAATGATCAAATCCAAAATCTGAGGAGTCAATGCTAACTCCATATCCTAATTTAGGCAGACTATGCTCCAAATGACCATAACTCTAAGGTTAAATTCCTTAAATATTTCATCATTCTTTCTTTGCATTCTTATCTCACTTCACTTGAGTCATAATACACTTACGAGATTCTTGACCATGTCCACACTGTTTTCTAAATGTCAACAAACATAAGTTTCCACATATAATCCTAACATAGGCCACCATCTAATAATATAGATGACCCACGTAGCAATAATAGTCATTAGTCATTGTTTTTTCAAAATTCGATTCTCGATAATTCACCTAGCAAGTTTATACGACACCCAAGTTTCAAAAAAAAAAAAAAAAAAACACAGCTTGTCATATTAACACAATCCAACAATTTCAATATACATCATCTAGATATTTTACAATAAATCAATATCATCACATCATATTCCACAATATTGACATATATATGCCAACAATTCATATAGCACCAACATGTTTCATAAATTATCAACATGCATATATACACTCTAACATATTACTATAATATATTTTCAAATGATTCAATTTAAATTAAAACTCATTAATTCATATTAGCATTATTAAACTTGCAACTCTTACATACGCATTTCTACTTGCATTTTACATTAACATGCATCATTTTCATACTTCATTTACATCTATATGCATCAACAATGGATTCTATTTGCTTAGACATAAAGGCGACCTAGTCGCTTCGGAAAGCACAACCCACCTTAAACTCGGGTTCCGATTGCTTAGTCACTCTGCATCGCCTCTGCGCGCAGTCAGCTCCGCACCCGGCCACGGCCACGAACTGGCAACTTCACTTCAACCGTGCTCGCTTTCGTGCCCGAAAATACATAGTCTTACGGTATGGGACAATGCCAGCTCAAATCCATTTCCACAATTTACCTGACGTCGCCGGCCTTCTCGGCGGACCCCGAACTAAACTCCATTTCTTAATAATTGTAACGGCTCGTCGGCATTTGCGAACCGTCTTGCCAACGCTAATCTTTACCTAGCAATTTAGTTTACGAGGGTCAAATAGATCAAACGCCATATATTTACAAAATCCATCGGAGCCTAACATTGGCATATTAACTCTAAATAGTCACAAGTAAATATAAAACAAAAAAGAGATGAGCATGTTAGAATGCTCATATAAAGAAGCTAATAAACCCTTAGAAATAAGGATTAAGCCAATTGCATAAAAAGCTTACCTCAATGTGACGTCAGCGACAAAACCACGCCGCTTCAACGGGCGGATGAAGCTCAATCCCTCGCCTCCCAACAAGCGTTCGCAACACTTCTCCACCAACCTCGGAATATTGACAGAGAAATAAGAGAAATGAGAGCAAAATCGAGAAGAGAAGGCACGTTTATCTCTTCCCATTCTCCATGCGTGCGTGGGTGTGGGTGTAGTTCCTGAGCTTGAATGAGAAAACGAAGCACAATTGACTCTTATAATACTTTAACACCCAAAAGCCTATCACTGTTCAGTCAGTTTTGCAGTTCGACAACAGTTGCGAACGCTCTTCTAATATCCGTTGAGGCTCCAAATTTGGACCAGTCTTCGAATTACGTACTGAATAATAATACATATTTAGTTTAGCTTTGACGTCGTTCGTGCCACATGAAAACTGAACCGAAACGTAATCTTTATCATAAGCTGTCGGATTATTTCTCACATGCGTCGTCTACCGGTGTCAGTAAAAATATGAAAACTTTAAATCATAGTCTATAAAATATTCTACTATTATCACCAATTTTTCCATAAAATTTGAGACTGGTGCATTTTCGGCTAATTTATCTGTTCCGTATTTCCAAAACAAAATTCTAAAATCTACTTTCATTCCGATTTCTGCACACAGTCCATTCTGACTACTATGTTACTTTCTATAATCTCATAAAAATATTTACTCAATATTTTATTATTTTATTTTTATACCAAATCTGGACGTTACCATATATAAAATAAATATATTTAATAATATACATAACTATATATTAATTATTTAATAGATAATATAAATATAATATATTAAAGATTGGTTATTTATATAAACAAGATTTCGAAATACGAGTGAACTGATTTTAAATCGTATTCGGCTCGTTTATTTAAACGAGCTAAAAAATTCAACTCATATTCGACTTATTTAGGAGAAGAGCGGTTCGATCTCGGCTTCATTTCGAGCGGAGTACGAATTGGCTAAGAAATAGCGATCAGGATTGCCACCTAGCTAATACTTGGAGTCCCGCGTAAGTGGCAGGTTATTAAATTCCAAGACAGTTGGAGGGCAAAACGGGAAAGAGAGCGCAGCTTCGCGGCACCAGGATACTGGGGCTCTAAGAGGTCCAGCATTTTCCCCAGCGCCCCCACGTAATCTGTCAGAGAGAAATACTACACTGTTATACTTGTACCATATCATTAATAACAAGCTAATCACATTCCTTCTTTTCAAATAAAAATATAATAAAAATATTTTTTTACAATCATGATGGATATATATTTTTAAAAGAATTAATTTGATTGATTTGTTACGTCACGTCACTAATATACATGTTGCATTCCAGAATTTTTCATAAACGGACCAATCACGTCCCCCTTTGTAGCCATACAAACTTGGTCTTTGATGACGTGGTGAACCTGGTCTACGAGAGTAATCAGACCTACAATTGAAGGCGTAATCCATCGAACACGTCGACATGATGCCACGCTCGCTGGGCCGTATGATACGGCCAACGTGGTCCCCAGAAATTTTCGCGCGTTTAGACGATAATACCCCTCGTCGGCTCCCGAAANAATTTTCGCGCGTTTAGACGATAATACCCCTCGTCGGCTCCCGAAAGGGAAAGCAGTAAGTTATGGGTAAATTGTATGATAAAGCCTTCTTTTTTTTTTAATTTTTCAATATATTAAAAATCAAAGTCTAATTCAAGCAAAAAGAAATTTACCAGAACTCTTCCAATTTCTAGTCGACTACCTAATGTTTCAAAATTTTGATATTGCTACCAAACCTTTCGATTTATTTTATTGGATTCAGTCTATACTACTTTATTTTTAAAATTTAAATTATAATTGATTATTTTGATAAATTTATAATTATAAGAATTATCTGAAATATACTAACTAAATCTATAAAAGTAAATTATAAATTCAAATTTTAAAGTCAAAAAACTATTGACAAATTCAAATCAAATAAATTAAAAAATTGGATAGTAAAATTAAAAATTTTTAAAATTTTGATAATCAACTAAAAATGATCGGTACTTTAAATAAATTTTAGAAATTTTTACTTAATTAGAAAGTAAGAAAATTGATCCAGAGTCACGTAAAAGTTAAGAACCTACTTGTGCCCCCTTGCAATTAAGGGCTTAATTAAAAATTAGATTAAAAAAAAAAACAAATACCACTCTTGTGTTTCAGCATTTTTTTATTTTAGTTTACTATAGTTTAAATTGTATCATTTTAATATTTATAGTTTTTTTTTTCTTTTTCGTAATCCTCTCCGTTAATTTTTTATTAAATAAGTGAGAAAATTAAAATCACAATATACTAAAGTAAAAATATCGTAAACTATAAGATAGTAAAGTAAATATTAGAACCTACTTGTGCCCCCTTGCAATTAAGGACTTAATTAAAAATTTGATTAAAAAAAAAACAAATACCACTCTTGTGTTTCAGCATTTTTTTATTTTAGTTTACTATAGTTTAAATTGTATCATTTTAATATTTATAGTTTTTTTTTTCTTTTTCGTAATCCTCTCCGTTAATTTTTTATTAAATAAGTGAGAAAATTAAAATCACAATATACTAAAGTAAAAATATCGTAAACTATAAGATAGTAAAGTAAATATTAGAACCACTTAGCGCCTTGCAATTAAGGGCTTATTGAAATTAGATAAAAAAAAAACAAATACCACTCCCTGTGTTTCAATTATTTTTAATTTAGATTTTCTAATAGTTTAAATTGTTAATATTGTTAATATCTATAGTTTTTTTTTCCTTTTTCGTAATCCTCTCCGTTAACTTTTATATTAAATAAGTGAGAAAATTAAAATCGAACAATATACTAAAGTAAAAATAGGCGTAAACTATAAGATAGTAAAGTAAATATTAGATAAATCATAAAAATTGTCTAAATTTTTTTATATGTTCTAAAAAAAAAGCTTAAACGGAGTTCTAATGAAAGAAAAAATAAAAATAAAATTATAGAGTAATAAAGTGATAAATTTAAATTCTATCGTAATAAAATAATAAACAAAAAAACCATAAGGAAATATTTGAAATTTTTTTTAAAAAAAAAAAAGAAAAGTTAACGACCTTGGGTAAATTACCCACAAAATTTAGGAATAATTCCAGATTAAAGAGTTGCCGTACGATTGGGCCTTCGTGTAAACAATCAGGGGCAATGTTGTACTTCCAGTGGGAAAACAAACTCACAGTGACTTGACCCGCAAGCATGTCAATCCCTTCGACCGTCCTAAAAATTATCCCACTTGCCAAAATACCCTCACCGCCTCACGATTATTACGAAAACACACCGCCCCCCGCTCCGTCCTTATATAAGCAATTCCCCACCGCGTCCCCTTCGCTCTCCTCCTCCTCCCTATCTAAACCCTAAACGCGACTCGTTCAATCCCCGATGCGTCTTCGTCTCCCCTCGACCCCCCGAAACCCTACCCGAGTATGATTGAGTAGAAGGTTCGCGATGAGCATGGCGGCGGCGGAGGCGGCCGGCGGTGATCCCCCGGTGGTGTTCTTGACAGGGCGCACAGAACATCAACCCTCGGCACGGTGGCGGTGACCCGCACGCTGGGGTTCAAAGAGGTTCCAAGCGGCGATCGCGCAGCGGATGCGGGGTGCGCCGCACCAGATCTCGGCTCGCCTGGTGTCGGCCCGCGGTGCGGCGCGGACGGCGGCGGCGGAGCTGAGCGGGAGGAGGATCCCGATCGACGGGTCGTCCGACCTCGCCGCGATCGCGCGCGACGCGGGGATCCTACGTCTCGGCCGCGCTCCGAAGGCCGCGGCGGAGGGGGAGCGGTGATGCCGCCGGGGGCCGGAACGGCGAGCGAATAAAAGGCGCGACGGCGCCGGAGAAGAAACGATTTCTTAGCGGAGCGCGGCGTCGGGATCCCCCGATGATCGTCGCCGCATCGCCGTGAGGCTGGGGCTAGAGTTAGGTTTCTGGGACTAACGAGACTCAGCTCCGGAACCTCCAGAGGCAGCGGGAGTCCTACCCTCCTCTCCACGGCGGCGGCGGCGGATACCTACGCCTACGGCGGCGCCGCCGCCGCGCGGAGCCGGATGAGGAGGAGCGGCGGCGTGTGCTGCGGAGAGTGCGAGGCGGCGGAGAGCAGGGAGGGGGCGGAGTTCCATGGTGCGTGAGGACGCGGTGACGAGGGGGTTCCGTTCGCTCCCTGGCCCCACGAGAGGCCCCCGAAAAGCGCGTCGAAGCTTCCGCTTAGGTGGCGTACGCGCATTCGGATCAGGTCGCCGCCTCAAACCCTAATTCTCTCCCTTTTTTTTTGCTTTTTTTTTTGCACTTTTCCCCCTAAATCATTACTATTATTATTACCACTATTTTAAAATCCAAGAGAGAGAGAGAGAGAGAGAGAGAGAGAGAGAGAGAGAGAGGAAGAAGATTTTCTGTTGAGATCAGTATGGGGCGGGGGTTTTTGTCATTTGTGGTATAGGTTGGGAGACACGTGTAGGTTTAGGATAAGCGGTCTAATTAGCCGTCAGAGAGAGAGAGAGAGAGACTCTTCATTTGTGGATATTTTGTAGTTAGTGGTGGTGGTGGCCTGGTGGGTGTAATTTGCTGGGATTTGGTAAAAAAAACATGATGTAATAAAATTAGGAGAGAGAGAGACGAGAAAGAAGAGGGAGAGGAGGGGTGGGGGATTAAGTGGGTCCACATTAACGAGTGTGTGCTGTGGCTGTTGGTTTGACTGTTCTCCCCTTTGAGATGAAATGAAATGAATTGTTCTAGAACAAAATATCTAAATATAAACAAACCAAAAAAAGAAAGAAAGAAGAGTGGTTTTGTATTTGTTGCGACACTGTTTCTTATGGGGCCTCATCTGCAATCTGGAATGGTCTGAATGCCCAACATGAGCTGGTTTGATAACCACCTGGAAAAATATGACCAAACAAATGAACTGTTTGGATATCTTGGATCTCTTTGTAATTACATTTTTAATGTTAAAAACATATTAATATCATTCTTTTCCACAATAAAGAAAGAGAATGAATGGAAGTAAAAAAATCGAATAAATTAATAAGGAAAAAAAAGAAGAGTATAAATATAATGTGTGTTTTTGTTTATTGTATAAAACAGAACCAAAGCTATTTGTTGGTAAGTAGTTTTCAACACAACATTACCGCTAACTAAGGAGATCCCAATTTGGATGTTCAGATTTGTATATATTTTATTTAATTGGTGCAATAAGTGTGAAATTGTATGAATAGTGTCCAACTGTAGTAATTAGAATAGACAGAATCCAAAAATTTATAGTAGGAGTTCGGCTGTAGGCAAATTGAGGAAGTAGCAAGTAAATTGTAAGGAAAAATAGAAACCTTACCGTCATAGATTATGATTTATAATAAAAAGAGATATTGTTTTTTATATAAAGTGACGAATATATAAAAATATATTTTAAACTGTACTCCATATTTCTTCTTATTAAAAAAAATTATTATATCGAGTAGTCATTTTCTATTAGAATCTAACCAATAAAAGTATATAATATAATATGATATAATTTTCAATGACGTAATCTTATTAAAAATTTATCTTTATTTTCAAGGATGTTCAAGCCAAACGATTTCAACTAACTTCTCGCACAGCTAATATTGTACTGGAGTTATATCAATCGACAAAGTCAGCCCTAAAAATTAAAACAACGCTCCTAGCTGGAAAACGTGGAAATTAAAACTCAGCTGTGAGTTCATGTTTGGTATCAAAATTGTTGAACAGCGTGGTGTTTGGAAATTAATTTATCTACTAAACACCATGGTAGGACTTGCTTAGTCAGAATTAACATTTGCTTTGAAAAAAATAAGACTTCAAGCAATTGCGCTTTTACACGGGCCGCGAAGTGGCAAAAAGATTTGATGTTGATAAATTGTTCAACAAATTTCTATAATTTGAAAGTCTAGTTATTTCATGATTTTTAACTAAAATCTTATTTGATAAAGAAATACAACGATGGATAATATGTACTTTTCTCTTAAAAAAATTTTCACAAATAAAAAAAGATGGCCATTACTAAAAGGGAAATGATTGTAATTATATTGGTAGCTGGCAAAACAGAAATCAGAAATTAAAAGGCTGCTTTTCATAGTCTGAGGAAAACATAAAGACGATTTTATAAAAAATAGATAATGAAAATAATCAGTAAAGTATCTGTTTGTTCGGGATCAAAGTAACAAAAAGTGCCTATTCCAATGGATAAATATAAATTGAGGTATACAACTGGGAATTAGATCATTTTGTGTTTGGATGAAAATTGGATTATTCTAGAATAAAAAAATAGCGTTTGGTTAGGTAAGAGGAATAAAAATGACTGGATGGTTTTATAAAGTAAAAATAATGATAATTACCACCTTATTATATTTGAATTTGAATTTTTAAATTATATTTTTAAATTTAAAATTTTAACTTTGAATTTTAAAATTTAAATTAAAATTTAAATTAAAATCTCAAATTTAAATTCAAAATTAAATTTTATATTTCAAAATATAATTTAAATCAAAATTTAAATTTCAAAAAATATCCAAAATAGTCAAATTTTAAATTTTAAAAAAATTTAAAGATATTAAAATTTAAGTTAAAATTTGAAATTTAGATTTAAAAATTATAAACTTTATATTTTGAGATAACAAATTATAAATTTTTAAAAATTCACAAATTTTAATTTTAAATTTTAAATAAAGAATAGGGCGGAAACGCCATTAATAAAAATAATTATATTATAATAAATTTATAATTTTTTTTAAAATTCTACTTAAACTTTAAGGCCAATTTGCATAAAAAGTCCACATATTTGATTTTTTGCAAAATCGGCGCATTTTTTCAATTTTTTCGCAGATTCGTCACGGCTTTTTCATCAGCAAACTGACCAAGAATACCCTTATACTTTTTCTCATTATCCTCTTCTCTTTCTTCTTCGTTTCTTCTCGGTTCTTTTTTTTTATCAGCGGTAGATGGCGGAGGAGGAGCGGAGGCAAAAACGATCCGTCTCGCCTATCTCACCCTCATACCTCGCCCTCATGCCCTTGGGGCCCATCGTGCCATGCACCCCCCACCTTCCTCTGCCTGTTCGACCCGTATAGATGCCGCGCCGGACTTTTTTTTTTTTGCTTTTCTTCTTATTCTTTTCTTCTACCGACTCTCTCTCTCCACCGTCTCCGAGACTGCATCCTCTGCCGTCCCTTCCCACACCTTCTCATACTCTCCCTCTCCCTCATTTTCAGCGCGCCTTCTCCGACGACGATTTATTTTCGCCGGCGCGACGTCTTGATCACCGTAAGGTTCTATTCTGCGCGCTTACAGCCGTCGGACGGGGGTTCCTTAGCGGCGTCCGCCACCGCGCGTTCACTCGCTCCGTAGCTGTTTTGGCAGAGAGATTGACAAAAAAAATTATATAAAAACAGAAAAAAAATAAAGATAAAAAATTATATAAAAAAAATGATGGAGATAAATTACATCATTATTACAAAAAAAAATTATAGAGTTTGCACCATTGTAAGATGTAAACTGCTGCTTCTTAGATAAAAATTATACTACTTGAACGAAATATACATTTTATCTTAAACTGGCATCCTTTAAGTGATATTTGATACTTTTCTTCTCTTGTTGCAAATGTTCTCCACTTTGTTGCACTTTTACCTCTATTTAGACACAGAAATGGTGCAACCAAGAAGCAGAAAACATGCAACAAGAGGAGAAACAGTATAAATATCTCTTAAAAGGGTGCAGTTTCTCTTCTTATTGTATTATTTCTCCTCTTGTTGCACTATTTCTCTTATTGTTTACACAGAAATGGTGCAATAAGAGAAGAAACAGTGCAACAAGAGAAGAAACGGTAGATATATCTCTTAAAACAGTGCAGTTTCTCCTCTTGTTGCACTATTTCTCCTCTTGTTTACACAAAAATGGTGCAACAAGAGGAGAAACAATATATATATCTCTTAAAACAGTGCAGTTTCTTCTCTTCTTGCACTGTTTCTCCTCTTGTTGCACTATTTCTCCTCTCATTTACACAGAAATGGTGCAATAAGAGGAGAAACAGTATAAATATCTCTTAAAAGGGTACAGTTTAAGATAAAAAATAGTATAACCAGAGGAGAAATGGTGCAACAAGAGGAGAAACAGTGCAACTTTTGTTTAAAAAGTGTAACTTTCATCTTAATGGATGCAGTTTACATCTAAAAGAGTGTAATAAGAAGAGAAACAGTGTAAATATTTCTCAAAGAGTGTAGTTTTCATCTTAAAGCTGCAGTTTACATTTTAAATAGTGCAACTTATAATTTTTTTTGCAGTTAACGATACAATTTGATGTTCATCCTTCTTTTTATATAATTTTTTATCTTTATTTTTTTTTTCTGTTTTTTCTATAATTTTTTTTTGTCACCTTCTCTGTCAACAGCCACGGTGCCGGCGACGACAACAGCCAAAATCCCTTGCTATTCCAGGATAATCGAGAATAGTAAAATTTGATCGGAATAAAATATCCCGATAATAAATCTTTCCGTTTGGCGGAATAGCGGGGATAATTTTCATTATCCCCGCTTATCCCCTGAACCAAACGTGGCCAAAGAGTATGAAGCAGGTGGTTATTTACAGCGAATAATGTTATGAAATTGTAAAAGAAGCAAACTAAATTTTTTTTTGGCATAATGATTACTTTTTTATTTTTTTTTCAAGAACTATTTGGATACACAGAGATATTTGGATACTCAAAATAAAATAAAATTGTATAGTACATTATATATTTCCTGAAATNAGTTTCGTTTGGAAATTAATCTTACACTAAACAGTGGTAGGACCTGCTTAGTTCAGCTTAACATTTGTTTTGGAAAAAAATAGACTTCACAGTTGCCTTTTACACGGGCCGCGTAAGTGGTAAAAGATTTGATGGTTGATATTCAAAATTCTAAATTTGAAGTCTAGTTATTTCATATTTTTAACTAAATTTATTTATAAAAGAAATAAACGAGTGGATAATATCTTACTTTTCTCTTAAAAAATTTTCAAAATAAAAAAAAAATGCCATTTACTAAAGGGAAATGATTTGGAATTATATTGGACTGCAAAAGAAAGTAGAAATAAAAATGTTGCTGTTTCTTGTTGAGGAAAACATAAAACATTTTAAAAAATAGATAATTGGAAAATAATCATAAAGAGTATGAAGCAGGTGGTTATTTACAGCGAATAATGTTATGAAATTGTAAAAGAAGCAAACTAAATTTTTTTTTGGCATAATGATTACTTTTTTATTTTTTTTTCAAGAACTATTTGGATACACAGAGATATTTGGATACTCAAAATAAAATAAAATTGTATAGTACATTGTATATTTCCTGAAATTTTGAAATTTTTAGGGGAAAATAAAATTTCATTTTTATCTATGCAAGAAAGAGAAAATAAACCAAGGCTTTCCAACAAAATAAAATTAGTGTATTTATAAATAGGTAACTGTCTATTGTAACACAACTTTCGAGTTAAAAGAATTATTTTATAAATGTTTTTATGAGTTACCGAATACGTTCTAAAGTGTAAAAGGAAAGGGCCAATGATACCTTTACTATTTCATAAGTTTAATATATTTAGTAAGTTATTGATAAGATCGGCATATAGATATTGTTTCAGATTCTAGAAATTGTCACGAAATTCTATGTGACCAAAATGTCGATTAAATATATATATTTTTTTTTTTTTAAGTACACGAAATAAGGGTCTGCCTGGATACTCCACAAAACAGAGTAATAATTAATTTAAAGTGTATCTTTTACAACTCTTGAAATATTGCAAGAGGCATATTTGGATAAGTTTTGAAATAGTAAAAAAAAAAAAAAGGTAATTAACTCAAAATAGAGTTTTATATATATATATATAGAGAGAGAGAGAGAGAGAGAGAGAGAAAAAGAGAGAGTCAAGTTCAAATAACAAAAGTGTAATAGTTAATAGTATTACATTCTTTTTGAATCATAGATCTAAATACAATTCATGGGTTGAGATAAACCAATGGCAACTTTTTTTGTTTCTATATTAAAATACTTTTTTTTACTCGATGTGACATTATTTTACTAGCCTTGGATGTGACACCACTTTCTTACCTCCATCTTTTTTTTTTTGTTTCCGAGCATAAAAGTTTACATAATATTTTTTATCTCATACTTAGATATAAGGTTTGTTACTATAATTATCTACATTAACTTAATTTTATGTGCACATAAAACATTCATTTTTCAAAAGTGTGAAAGCATATAAAGAAGTTTAACAGTAAAATATATTATAAGGATTATTGCTATAATTGGTTCTTGAACTTTACTTTGTTAATAATTTCTTGAAACTTTTATTCATTTAATGTGAATTATTACAGTCAATTAAATTTAAATTTTTTATTAAATTAAATTTCAGTGTATTAAAATCAATTGCAACCATCCAAAAGCATTGAAAGAAATAAAATATTGATGATTTTTTATCTAAATATTGTTAGTTTATTATATAAATTATTTTTTTAAAAAAATTTAGCTTATATTAGAAATTATTAATTGAACTGTGCATGGAATGTGCGTACAAGGTTCTCTCAATTAGTAAAGAAAAACTGATTACATAGTGAATTTACAATGGAGGAAAAAAAAAAAGAAAGTGAAATCCAAGGTTATTGTAGTGATGTCACATCCTATGGAGGAGAAAATAGTATTTTAACAAAGAAACAAAAAGTTGCCCATTGTTTTATCTCAACCCTTAGATTGTAGTTAATCTATGGTTCAAAAAGAGTGTAATACTGTACACTATAACATTTATGTTATTTGAACTTGACTTATATATATGGAGTTGAGTTAGAATACTATCGATAGCAAATGGGCTTTGTTGCCACCCATTTGTTTTCGATGATGGAGCACCCAAATAAACGATCGACACCGTTTAACATGATCTATACCACTTAAAGCATCTAGAAATCAAATTTCACACCGGTTTCTCTAACCGATTTCTGCACCACAACCGAGCTATAGTCAAAGCTCCGAGAATTCCTACAACAATCTGGAGTCTCTCGAATCAAGAAGAAACCTATCACCAACCACAAATTAACCCACAACACACTAATTTAGGTATTAGAATAACCGCATACGATATATGCCTCAACGAAAACTTGACACCAAAACTGTGTCAATCCGACTCTAGTAGGAAGAATGAACGAGGTAAAGGTTAAAAGATCCGAACCGCTTATTCCAATCATCAATCAAGGAGGATAGGTAGGCATCACAACCCCACCCAAAGGTCTCCGGAAGCAACACTAACAATGTAGTCACTGAAACGACCGCTATCCAAACCCTGGGCTACACCCTAGTAGCCCCACTGAAGTCGCGACCGTAACTGGTCTAAGCACCGTCTCCGTAGAGACATTCGCAGTAGCTCTCGTGTCCTAAGTAGAGAGAGTAGCCTGGGCATCGGCAGTTATGACACTCGCCTAGGCCCGAAAATCTCACTTGGCCCTTCACGGCCCCACCTAACAGGAGTGGCAACACCTGGGGAATATCGTCCCACCACTCGATGTCCGAATAAGTACACCGCCACTACTCCCGACTTAGACACCAGCTTGTGCGAACCGTAACACCTACAGAAACCATGCACTTCGGGTTTAACCCAACTCGAATGCACGCCGGGACACAAGCCCAAACCCCGCACTCACGTGCCTATATATCGTAGGTCTTCCTATGGGTCAACCTAACCAATGGTTCAGTTTCATTTACTTTTCAAAACAAGCTGTGAATGGTGTTGTGGTTGTAATCTGGCTCTGATACCACTTTAATCTGTCACGCCCTGGGGTCCCTTTTTAGTTTAAAGCATAGCGGAAAAGCGTCTGAAATTTTTTTTTTTTTTTTTTTTGAAAACCTAACCCCAGAGTATGCCAGATCCGCCACAAATACAGGAGATCCACTGTTCACACGGATAGAGTCTCCCCTGTATTTGCACGGCGTCGCACAAGTACAAAAATACAACCAGGATACAACCACAACTAGATGAACATCCAAATGACCAACAGATATACATTTATACACTATTCACCACAGGTTCACATTAATACATTCGATATTTAAATATAAATCCACAGAAAATTTTTTGAAAACTGTTCCCTACACAGGAACTTTTATCTTTATAAAACGCTAACACGAGGGGTAGAAAACCTTTTATTTTACAAAATCCAAAAATTCTTTTATTACATTCATGAAAATCTACATATTCAAATATAATAAAAATACTGAACCAGGTAAACTATCTAAACTATGTCAACAGAATAGTAAGGGTAGGAACTAAACCAATAATCTGGGTCGGAAGCTCTATCGACCGTTACGAACGTACCTCACGTCTCGTCCCAAAACTTATCGCCTGCAATACCTGAAAAATGGTGGGGGAAGTGAGAACATGTAAACATGTCTCCCCTCCCAGTGGGTACCGCAAGCCGAAGAAGGCGAGGAGTACTCACCGGATCAGGAAGAGAGCTATACAACAACACGGAGAACTAGATAGACATAAGTGCTGGTAAGTAAAGATGCTGATAAGTAAGGAGCTGACAAGTATAGATGCAGGTAAATAAAACAGTAGCTACAATAAACAGATAAGGATGTACTGGAAATAAACACTACAGCTACTGTATGCATGCGTCAACTGACGATAACCTCAAAAGTACCCAATCTCGCTGCCCTATTGGTCCGAAGACCTCAGGCCCATGCCACACTGCTCAACCTGTACCTGACCCTCGCAATGAAGCCCCTGGGTCAGAAGCACAGTACCTGACCCTCGCAATGAAGCCCCTGGGTCAGAAGCATATACCCTCGCAATAAAGCCCCTGGGCTCACGGGTTGGCAATCCAACCACTTTTCCGGAAAAGAACACCCTCTTGCGGTGGATCAGACCGCTGGTGTTCGTGAAATGCGTACCTGGAGTGGCGATCAATGTAGTATGCTCAAAGATCTTCCATCGGCAACTAGCCGACAATCCAGCCCCTCAGGGCACATCGACCGTATAGGTCATCAGCAACTAGTCGGCTACGTATGTCAAGATAGAACTGTAGCAACTCGACCGAATAGATCATAGATATCAAAATAGGGGAACCACCCAACTAAATCACAGATATAGTGAACAGATAAGTCAACTCTACTTCTAAGTATGATATCGACATGAAAATAACTGAGTAGAGGAATGCAGATAAAATGCAGGTGCAAGGTTCAATATAACTGTAAGGTAGAGTAAACAGTAGGGGTGAAGAAGCGTCACCGAGCGTGCACCACTGTACCAATACGGGTCGAAGTACCTACCTGTACAACTGTCGCGCCTGTCTCCTGACTGCAAAAGAACGTCAACCGGACCTAAGGAAGGTCCACTGGGTTAGTATCTAACCCACAACTAAGAAACCCTAAAAGCATACTCCCATAATTAAACCCACGAGAATCGGTTTCCTAAACCGATCGCCGTAATACGCTCGAAATCCCGTAATCACACCGAGACTCTGCTGAGACCCATGGACTGTCCCGGAACTCATCGACTCGTACTACGAGTCACCCGATGCCCGAAAACACATCAAATTGGATGTCTAGGAAGCAACAAAACTAACTCACATTGAAACGATTATCGTCGAATAATCGTTCCGATCCGGGTTTCCGGAAGTGTCAATTTCGACACTGGAACCCACCGTCGCTCACCCGTCATTTCTGAACTCTCGAAATGATGCGAGTGACCAGCCAATAAGGCTCAGCGACCACGCAATAGCTCACGAAGCACCGTCGGAAGAATTCCGAACTAAAACCGCGTTTCGTCGGCGGATTTTGCCGACAAACGCACCAGAAAAGTATTTTTGATCTCCGCAAAGGTCTGAGGCCTTGGACAATCAGTCCAGAGGTTACCCACTGCCCGCGCACACTGCCAACAGCAGCCACAAAATAAACAATTGCACAAAAACCCTCCCGATTACCCGAAATCGCATTATTTCATACGATTTAGGCTCTTTTATGGTCCGTCTGCACAAACCAGAAGTCATTCAGCCAAACCGAGACACCTACTGACAGGTCTCGGCGTGCCGGAGGCCGTGCTCACCTTTCGGAGCAATTCCGGCCACTGTGGGGAGCGCACGAGCGACGCGAAATTCAGTAAACTACGCGCACAGCATGAAAATCATGCTTATCTCGCTAACCAGGGGCTCGCTGACCCTAATTGAGGTGAGCACTGTGATCAGCACTGACTGACGATCACCATGCTCACTTCCGGAGGCATCGAAACAGCCTCGGGTCGCCGGAACAGTATACACAACCCCAAACAGTGCACAATAATTGCAATACAAGCTTACCGAAGCTAGGCAGGGCTCGGGGTGGCCGGCGGCGGCCGGACAGCGGGCAGGCCGGCCAGGGGAAGGTGCTCCAGGTCAGAGGAGGCCGGGGCTCGCGTCAACAGGCGACGGGAGGCGGCGACGACGGCGGGCATTGATGCCCTTGCTTCCCAAACCCGTGGAGAGCAAGGGCCCAGTCCGGCCAGTAGATGGTTTCGGCGGCGGGAGCGCCGGTGGTGGGCGAGTGCGGCCAACCAAGGAGAGGGGGTGCTCACGCCGGTCGGTGGCGGATGGCGGTGGTGGCGGCGCTGGAGCAACCCGAGCTCTCGCGGGCTAGGCTCAGGCTCACAGGGTGGCGGCGGCCACGGCGGCGACCGGGGAAGGCTTGGTACGGCGACGACTCGTCGCCGGAGGCTGAGGGGAAGGTGGCGCGCACAGCCTAGGGCGGCGGCGGCGCACGGAGGCAGTGCGGGGTCATCTCAGCCCGAGCAGACCTGGGGCGGCCGCGGTTGACAGAAGAGGCGGCAGCGGCCCTCAGAGACGACGGCGACGATGGACGGGGGTCACCGGGGCTCCGGGGATAGCGGCGCTGCCGAGCTATGGCGGCTGTGGTGTGAGGAGAGGGAGATGGGGCTGCCTCAGCCTGGGTTCGGGCTGGGGTGGCCGCAGGCTGCAGAACCAGCAGCGGCGGCGCAGGTGACGGCGGCAGGTGGCGGCGACCGGCGGGAACGACACCGGAGATGGATCTCGGCCAAGAGGAGATGGTGCTCGAGCTAGGGTCGCTTCCCGGGTCCGCAACCACACTGCGGTGAAGTGGTTGGCCGAGAGGGAGAGAGAGGGAGATGATGCAGGTATTTCCGCCGGTCGGAAGTGCTCGTCGGCGGCCGGAGCATGCTCAGGGAGAGGGCAGGGAGGTGGAGGAAGTGCTGGTGGCGTAGCTAGGGCATTGGATCGGCTAGGGTTAGGGTTTCCTGTTTGGAACCCTAATACCTACACCTATTTAGAGTGAAAAATTGCAGAAAAGTCCCCCAAGTCTTTCTATTTTTAGTCCAGTCCTTCACCACGCGTGTAATATGCGCGTATGCACCTCGACGTTCAAAATTACACGAAACGGTACATAAAATATGGGGACTTTTGCGAAAATTCCGATTTGCCACCTTGGACCCCTCAGCGAACATTTCGCGTTTCCCGAAAATTCGTCCGTCGGATTTTCGATCCGACAGCGCCATCGCGTTCAGCACGACGGGGGCATCGAAACTAAGATTTCGTTTCATCCGATTTGCTTGCTGATTTGCGACAAAATCTGACCTCTCTCCAACTAATCCATATATCACACATAGGCCTTGGTGGAAAACCGAAATCCTTTAATTCAAACTCATATTTGAATTCCCTACCACCAGTAGGTACCTGAAACATCCTTCCCCCTACTCCAGGTCACATACACAGATCACGAGGGGTGTCATAAAGCAAGAATAGCGAAGAACGAAAACCCTCTTTTTGATAAAACCCCTTTTTCTCGAAAATCGTACGTCAGATCTGAAATCCGTCAATGCCATTGGTTCCAGAATAGCTAACCCGATTGAAACGAGCTATTGGATCGCTATGAACGGAGTTCGATACGCGCCGAAAGCCAACTCTACTCCGTGGCTTCACCGAAAAACCGGAGTTACTATTCACTTAAGTGAAAACTAATAATCGCGTAACTTCTCCGTTTTAACTCATTTCCTCCTAAAACTTGACGAGTGCTTATGTAATTAAATTACACACATAAACATCATCAACAGAGAGTTTAGTAGCACTGTAAAAATCTCAGTCCTTACACAATTCCAACTTACTTTTCTCTCTCTTTCCTTTTTCTCTCTCTTTCTCTCTCTCTCTTTAAGGATACATATAAATATTTTACAAATTTTTTTAAAATCGGCAAAAAATGGTAAAAATTTTAGGACAAATCTTGTATTTTTTTTTTACATAATTTAAAAAATCAGTAAAAAAATATAAAATCGAAGAAAATTTTTAATTAATTTTTTTTTGCAGAAAAAATAGAAAAGTTTTTAGCACCAATCTTGTAGAAATTTTTTTTTATAAAAATTTAAAGAAATAGATAGAAAAAAAGGAAATACAAGTTTCTTGTAAATTTTTTAAAAGATACATGTCATGAAATTTTAGAAATTTTAATTCAATATAAAAATTTTAGAAAATGCGATGGTGGTTCCGCGGGTGGATTTGGACGGTGGTTCTGCGGGTGGGTTTGGAGGTCTTCGGGGAGCAATGTCGAGCGCTAGGAGAGAGAGAGAGAGAGAGAGAGAGAGAGAGAGAGATATGGTGAAAGTGGTGGGATGTTCGGTTCTAGGAGAAAGGGAAGAGAGAGAGAGAGAGAGAGAGAGAGAGAGAGAGAAAAGTGAGTTGGGATTGGGATTCTCTCTCTTGCTTTTTTTCTCTGTTAATGGACGCTAGAGAGTGTCTCCTATTTAATTCCCTCACTAGCTTGCACGAATCTCAAAAGACATCTATCGGCTAAAAATACTATAGCACAGGAACTTCTATACTATGGATAGTATAGAAGCTCAANTAGTCATTAACCAAATCTATCTATTACAATTGAAAATAGGGCAGAAAGTTTCTCTTCCATAAACAGTTCTATTAAAAATCCAAATAATTAGTAGTTAATTGGTTGATTCTAAGTGAGGTTGTGATTTATATATAATTGTGGAAATAGTACTTTTAAGTTGCTCTGTTATTTCAACTCAATATGAAAAGATTAAAGGGAACTTCTAATACCCACAATGCATTGCCAGTTTTTCACTTTAGTATCTTATGATTTTAACTATATCATTTAATTAGTATTCTGTGTTTTTTATTTTTATTTTTTATTACACCCTCCATTAACTTCTCCTTTAAACTAATCAACCTGCAAAGGCCAACGAAAAGGCATAGGACTACTTAAATTTTAAACCTCATCATCCTTGGTGAGTCCGCAGCGACGAAAAAGCGATGATCCATCATGTACATGTGTGGCACGTGACTATTTTAGCAAAGAAATTAAAGAAGGGTGTGATAGAAAATGAAAATAGAAATCATAGGATACTTAAGTTGATATAGTTAAAATCAAAGATACTAAAGTAAAAAGGCGGTAAGCTACATACAGGGTAACTGAAGGTTTTTCAAAGATTAATCTATACATATAGATGATATGTCTATAATTATTAATTAATTTTACATTTACATGATTAGTAATTCATTCAATGATTTCAATACTTGGTAATATGTGAGATCATTATAAAAAAATTATAGATGTGTAATGATAGCATGTTTTTTATTTAAATTAATAATTTTACCGAAACATATTTTAACATACGTAATAACTTAGTAGCACTTCACTACCTTATCAAGACAAACTAACCTAATGCATATATAGTTAGAAATATTGTTATATAGGGCTTTATATTTTACTATAAAATAAATATAAAATATAATAAAATTTTATTAGTGAGTTAGTATTGGATATATAATAGTTTGTTTTATTTAATCCTTTGAATTTTACATATGATGCCTGATAAGATATAAATAATAGAGAAAAGTTCAACTAAATTACTTTTGATTTATACATGCATTTGGTCATTTTATGATTTGTAAATTTGCACTTTATAACTTTGTGGTTTGAGCTAGGCTACTATACCTTCGAAAGCACGGAGGTTTCCATACTTTCAAGTTGTTTTCAATAATAAGACATCCGATTTAGCAATCAACTTCATTTGACATATTGTAACGCCCCAATAGTCTCACATCGGATGGGATACTGATTCTGATCAATTTATATAAGACCTACTACAACAAAATTAAGTTTTAAGTGATTATCTTTTAAATTACTGGCAATTATAATTGCCGCTAAATGATTCCGAGACAATTATGATAATTGTCGCTATTGGTAGGGTTGGTAAAAATTATTTTGGCATTTGTTCCGGCGGTTGGTAAAAATCTAAATAAATGCCGCTAAATACTACCCAACAACAACTATTATAAATGCCGCTATAATTAATTATAATTGTCACAAAACATATACTAAATGATTATTCAACAACTATTATAAATGCCGCTATAATTAAATATAATTGTCACAAAAAATATATGTCACACCCCGGGGCCGATTTAAATGCCATTACCATTTTTAAAACTCAGAGTCGCAGAAGATGTACCCCTTTTTTTTTTTTTCAACCTGGCCCACGTGACGTACAAACCCGCCACAAATACAAAGTTCCTCTGTCCACTCGGACAGAGTCTCATTTGTATTTGCACGGCGAACCAACGATACAACAGGATCTCAACTACAATCTACAATTACCAATCAACAACCAATTTATGATATGCATTTTCCTACAGCTAACAATCCTTAGAGACGATGGATACCGCAAGCACTCCTTAGGCGCTGGATGATGCAATGCACAGTACAACAATCATCCTATTTAAAGTGCTCTCCACACGGAAGCTTTTATTTTTGAACTCTAATTCATTCATCATGAAAAATCATTCAAAAACCTTTTTAAAACTGTTTCCCACACGGAAACTCTATTTTGAAAATCAACTATCTCGAGGGGTAGAAAACCACGATATGTAAATACAAGAAAATCCGATATCCATAAAATCAACATCCAAATCCACAAACCTCAGTTCACATGCATAAATAACGAAAGCATTCACAGATCTACCAAAACCAGATCACCAACATTCAAAC
This sequence comes from Ananas comosus, assembly GCF_001540865.1. Lineage (NCBI taxonomy): Eukaryota > Viridiplantae > Streptophyta > Magnoliopsida > Poales > Bromeliaceae > Ananas > Ananas comosus. The sequence continues at coordinate 8,108,014 of NC_033625.1, forward strand.
AATCATAAAGATCAGCTAACTGAACCATTATTTAAATGACTACTATAGGTGGGAAAGAAATACAACCAGGGTGGCGATCGCTATACCAGACTAGCTAGATCGTCCTCTCGTCGAGCCCAAAATCCAACTCCTCGTCTATGACACCTGGGGGGAAATGGGGGGTGAGAAACCGCAACCATGGTTTTCTCAGTGGGTACGACAGAGCCACGAAGGCAAGCCGTAATCACCGGAAACCAAAGGAGATAGATAAACAAATATAGATGCTAATATATGAAAACGAACTACAGTAGCTATAACAGATATGAACATGATATGACGTAAAAGCAACAACAGTAGTAATAGAAACAGGATAATAACTGAGCAGGAATGAAACTACTACTGTAACCAAAACTCAACTGATCAGATGCCTCAAAGGTGAATAATCCAAAACCAAACCCAATCTGATACTGCTATATTGGTCCGCAGACCTCAAGCATTGCCTGTCACAGAGCAGACACTGCGAGCTTATTCATGCGTTACCGACGACCTATCCGGATACGTACACCCCTTGGTTGGTGGCCAAACCAACCTGGTGTCTAGAATACACAGTGCTGTGACTAAATCATGCTGATATGCTCAAACGAAAACCGGCAAAAAGAGACCGGTGCCATGGCCGAAGCTAGGTGCAAGGGCGTACAACGCCGAACCACGATCAACCAGATCGAAACACATGACAAGAGAGTCGATGTGTTGCCTGGACCCAAGGTCCACAGAGATACAATATACGAGTGCAAGCCTGCTCTACATGTCTATCCACAACTATACAAATGCAATCAACGGAATACGATAAACAAGCGATAAACAATCAACTGACATGTAGAGACTACGATACTGATATGAAAGAACAGAGGAAGGGTGAAACGATCTCACCGACTACCAGCTCGAAGCACCCACCTGTCACTGTCGCGTCGGAACACTGAGTACGCACAAGTCTACCGGACCTAAGAAGATCCACCAAGTCAGTATCCAAACCACTAACCCAAAGCACGAGACTCACAAACCCCCACACAGGATCCCCGTAATCGGTTTCCCAAAACCGATTACCGTAACTCACCGGAAGTCCCGAAAACCACACCGGGACGCCGTCGGGACCCACTTAGTGTCCCGAAACTCACCGACTCGTGTCACGAGTCACCTGCTGCTCCAGAACACTCCGATTTGGATGTTTTGGCAGCAAACACAAGATAACATCACTACACAATTATCGCCGGATAATTGTACGAATCCGGGTTCCCGAAAGTGTCTATTTCGACACCGGAACCCACCGTCGCTCACCCATCATCACCGAACCCACAATGTGATGATGGTGACCAGCCAACAAGGCTTAGCGACTACTCACAGAGCAACCAAACGACGTCGGAAGAAATCCGAACCGAAACCGCGTTCTTTCGGCGAATTTCGCTGCAAAACGCATCGAAATCGACTCTTCGATTTCTGCAAAAGCTAACGGATCATGGACAATCAGTCCAAAGGTCAAACACACTCACGTGCACTGCCCACAGTAGCCACAAGGAGCACAAATGCATAAAAGACCCTCAATTTACATAAAATCCTATTATTTCATGTAAATTGAGCGATCAAGTGGCTCGTTCACGTAAACCGAGGACTCCCAAGGTCCACAGAGACACGTACTGATAGGTCTCGACGTACCGGAGGCCATGCTCACGATCCGGAGCACAACGGCTCGCTGTGGGAAGCGCGGGAGCAACCCGAAGGTTTAGCGAACAGCGCGCAGCCACAGAAAAACGCACCAAACAGGACTAATCGGACACTGTTGATCCAAAATAAGGTGAGCACCGTGATCAGCACTGACCAGCGGTCACCGTGCTCACCTCCGGAGGCATCGGAACAGCCTCGGATCGCCGGCAAAACACGCACAAACACAGAGCCACAGCCAAAAAGGCTGAAACGAAGCGACATCGCCGAAACAGCGAAACGGGGCCTTCCCGACAGAAACCAAAGTGAGCACAATGATCAGAAACTTGCCAGGATCATTGTGCTCCCTTCCGTAGAGATCGGGAAGCCCCGAGAAGCTCGGAACAGTAAACCACCTAACTAAGCCCTATTTCGGGCTTGGCCGGAGCAAGCTTGCTCCGGCCGGCCTTCGGCGGCACGGCGGCGCGCGCAGCGGTGAGGAACGGGTGCGGGGGAGGTGAAGACTGAGGTGCTCACCTCAGTCGGCGGCAAGGAGCGGCGGCGGCGACGACGGAACCAACCTAGCCCGCACGAGCTAAAGCTCGAGTTCCAGCGAAGCTACGGCCACGGCGGCGGCCGGGGCTCCTCGGGGACGACGACGGCAGGTCCTCAGAGGCCGGAGGAGGAGGAGGAAGACGGCAGGCGACAGCGGCGGCAGCCCGCGGCTCGGGTGCTGCCGCTCGAGCTAGGCTCGGTCTGCAGACCTGGGCGGCGGCGCCCAAGGTTCAGGACGGCCGCGACGATCCGAAGGGCTGCGACGACCGGCCGGGAAGGTTGGTGGGACACAGGAGAAGGCCGCGGGAGCGACCTCAGGCGGTGGCGGCGCGAGGGCAGCTGCTGGAACTCGACTCGGCCGAGCCTTGTCCTAGGCGGCAAACCAGCCTGGGCGGCAGCGGCGGCGCTAGGCGACGGCAGCGGTCGGCGGGGATGCTCGCCGGAGCACGGGGCGACACTAGCAGAGGGTCTGGAGGTGGCGGCAGTCTCGGGCTTCCTCACAACCCGAGAGAAGAGAGAAAGAAAGAAGATGGCGCAATGGTTGGGTGGCAAGGCTGCGGCGGCGGCTGGCCGGATGGGGCTCAGTCGGTGGTGGCCTGGGCATGCGCAGCAGGTGCAGGGAAGTGGGGTGAAGGTGGCTGGGGGTGCGGCTAGGGCTAGGTTAGGGTTACAAGGCTCCAAACCCTAGAGAGCTATAATACCAAGGTGCAACTTTGCAAATAAGTCCACCAAACCTCAGTGTTTGTTACTGAGTCCTTCACAGTGCGTGTAAAACGCGCGAACACCCCTCCACATGCGATCCCAAGCGAAACGGTACATAAAATATCGCGACTTTCGCGAAAATACCATTTTGCCCTCACCGACCTCTCCTCGATCAACGTGCGATCTCCGCAGATCCGTCCGTCGGATTTGCGAACGGATCGCACCAGTGCGATCAGCACCTCGGAGATAACAAAGCTAAGATTTTGGTTCACCTCGATCGACCACGGATTCACGACGAAATCCATTCTCTTTCCAGAAGGCCGCAATGACGCACAATTACATAAGAAACATGTATTTTCAGATTTTCTCGAAATCCGTGCGTCAAAACCAAAATCCGTCAACGCCAGTAGTTCCAGAATAGCTGAACCGGCACTACAACAAAAACGGTCTATAGCGACACTTTTAAATGTAGGTACATGTCAAAAAAATGCTGCTAGCTAAAATTACCGACACTTTTAAAAAGTGTTGCTATATGTGGGGTCGCTAGGTATATAGTGACCGTTAAATAGTGTCGCTATAACCTAAAAGAGTGTTGCTAATTTACCAACACTTATTTAAGCATTTAGCAACCGCCGAAACTCTATGTCGTTGGCTGCGGTGGCGGAGGAGGACGACAGGAAAGGCTCTTCGTCTAGAATTTCAGTGGATTGAGTGAAGAGAGAAGAAAAGATGGTAATTGATTTTTCTTTTTTTTTCTCTTTTCTGTTTGTAATCGGGCCAAATGGACTGGGTGTGGTGGGTTGAGTAGAGTAATCTTTTATTTTTGGTTGGATTGGGCTTTATATTTAGGCATTAGTAGATATTTTTTTAAGTTTTAGGATAAATTGGACACTTACTCAAAAGTGTCCCAAACATGTGTCCCTATAGCCTAATTCTGTTGTAGTGCGGTCGAAACGAGCTATTGGACTGCTATGAACAGAGTCCGATACGCACCAGATGCCAACTCTACTCCGTGGCTTCTCCGGAAAATCGGAGTTACTATTCACTTAAGTGAAAACTAAAAATCGCGTATCTTCTCCATTTTAGCTCATTTTCTTCTGAAACTTGACGAGTGCTTATGTAATTAAATTACACACATAAATATCGTCAATTGGGAGTTTAACTACACTGCAAAAATCTCAGTCCTTACAATATACTAAATGATTGTTAAATAAGAATTATAGCGGCAATTGTATTTAATACTAAAATGCTTGATTCACAAAAAAGTACTCCAATGAATTGAAATATTTAAAAATAGTCATAACCAAAGAGCATTAATAATTTATAACAAATAGTCTTAACTCTCCAATTACAATCCCAATATTTGAATTAAATTTCGGATATAAGTTTCGACAACAAAGAACTTGTTTGATTTTAGCCAAATAATAACAAATTCTAAATGATACTAAAAACCTAAAAATCTTAAATTATAAATCCTTAAGCCCCATTGTGCCACTTCGGAAATCCACTCAAGTCGATGATAAGGCCCGGAAGAACTTACTTGAAAAGTAACATGTATAATTAATAGTAAAAATAAGCAATTTAGTAATAAAATAAACATGGATTACAAAGATAATCATTTATAAAGTTGAACAAGAAATGATAAAATTGAAGAAAGAATTTAAGCAAAATCAAAGCATCAAAAGTTTGCAATAGTATACATAATCAAGCAACAGTCAAATCAAAATGAACGGAGAACTTAGGAAAGGAGGGTGAGGTAACAAGTTCATCTTCAACTTTACTGTCATAGATGACGCATCCATTAAGTGAATTTAATAGGGCTTTTAGAATCTATTGCTTTTTTTTCCAACTTATGAGGATGCTACTATTAATTTGGTGGCTCTCTGATATATTGTATGAAAAAAGGAAAAAAGAAAATTACATACCACACAGATGAATCAAAATGAACGGAAATTAAATAGACTATTTTGGCAGCCAACTTGACATTTCTTACTAACCTCATATCTGTGACGATGGAGCTCATCCACAAATGTAGCATTTCTATATCTAGCAATAGTACAAGTTCCTCAGGATTAGAAAAACTAAGATACCAACAAGAAGTATTCATGATGATTAAGCCAAACAGATGCAATCTATCAATATCTTCGAATGATGAACTACATGAATCAAATACATAAGAGAGGGTTCTCAAGTTCCATACAGTTTCGAAGTAAGACAAGAAGGATGGCGAAAAAAGGTTCAATGAGGATGGCCTCAACAAGCTCTCCATCAATGTTCAGTGCCTCTGTGCAACTGTCAAGAGCATCTTTTCCTCTACCAACTTTAACCAAAGGCTTGCACAAACCGAGGTAAAGATGTACATTATGCGCGCTCTGATTCGGATCAAACGCAAGGGCTTCCTTGAAGTCCTCAACAGCTAGACAGAGCTTACCCTTTGCAACATCATCTTTTGCCTACAATCAACTCGTTAAATTCAGATAATGAAGACCACAGTGGAATATGAATTTGAATCAATGGAATTAGTAGTCTTACGCTCTGTCTTTTCTAGGAGATTTTTCAATCCAAAATATGCTTTCTTCATATCAGTGTGTTCCGGATCTAGTTGAAGACCTTTCTGAAAGTGCCTACAGAAATATATATATATATATATATATATATAATATAATAATATATAAATATATGTATATAATTATATATAGCTACATTTATCAGTGAATTATACCTCAGGATAACTTCTAAGGTTATTTTCACCATCTTTATTAAATATGAAAAATGGGTAAGCAAATAAGAAAAGAAGTTGATAAAGCATCAAATAACAATTGTTTGACATATATATATTTACAAGTTTGAACACTAGTCCATTATGTCCTTACTATTTCAGTATAACAATTTAATTCATAAAGTTTGCTCCTTGAAACATCTAGTCCTTTCTTTAGTCTACCACATGAAAAAGATACCACCATAAAAATTAAAAGCTCGTACCTACCAAAAGCACATCTAGTTATTCAATATCATAGACAACAATGCCAACAAAGTGTCAAGCATGTTACTCAGCAGACAAGCCTAAGCAACTATGATACCTGAGGGATGCACAAAATCTAAAGATGGCAAGATCCTTCAAGCAGACATGTACAGCAAGCAGTCCTCCGCATGCATCGACATTGGTTACCATGTCATTCAAGCATTGCATGACTGTACAAAGTTCTCCTCATACTTGAAATCCTGAATCATGTATTAGGATGGAAAAGAGAGGATTAAAAAATGAACTAAAAGGAAACACTCAAATATTGTTCAGAAAGAAGACATGAAAACAAGAGAGCGCAGCAAGCGTTACAAGTTATGAGGACAACATCCAAGTAAATATGCCCTTACACTTTCAGAAGCTTCACTTGAGCCTTCTTTCAATTAGAGAATCATGAAGTGACTTCGCCCTTTTGCTAGAACATAGAAGAGGAGAGCCTGCTTATTGTTCATGTCAAGGCAATCGTCTTGAACCTGCTTGAAACAAGGAACACACGGCCGCATAGCTGGGGTTTCTGGGCCAAATTATCTGCATCGAGATCAAATTGCAAGAGGACCTCCTCCATTGAAGTCAGTCGAAGGCATCGTAATGAACTCTTTGAACGTTCGTCAAAGGAGTTTCAGTTTTTACACATTCACTGCCTCACCAAGAGGCCTGGTGTCAAAATTCAAGGAACCAGAGTCCCTTTGTTTCTGCAAGCCCCAAAAAAAAGTTAGAATTTTTCATGGAGAGCAACTAAATAAAAGTATGTAACTACATTACATGTGATACAATAAGATAGTGTTTAAGATCAGTAATCCAGTTTTAATGATGACTTCTCGTCGGCACCATCCGAGCACCAAAACACCCTTTCACATTCCGGTAGAGAAAAAAAAAGGACCAATGAGGGCCTAAGGGGAAATCCATAGAGAATACTCCATTACTCCACACTCAAGAGTTTGAACAAGTCCATAAATTAAAATATCCTTCAAATAGTTAATCCATGAGATAAATATAGTCTCCAAACAAAAAGATGCAAACTAAATCATGAATAATGAAAAGGCCACATATAGGTACAATCAAGAGCTTTAAAAATATGCAGTACAAACAAAGAGTATAGTAATCATCAGCTCCAAATACAAGGTTAGAGTATCGGAGTCACTAGAGATGTCATGGTGTTTCTGCGACAAAATATAATATATATATATATAATAATATATAGAGAGAGAGAGAGAGAGAGAGAGAGAGAGAAGAAAGAGAAGAGCTAGCTGTATACTATCGGTAGCATGGAGGCCTCCGTGCTACAAGTGTTTTTCAATGATATACGCGCTTCCAAATCGACGATCGCTAGCTCTGGTATACTATCGGTAGCACGGAGGCCTCCGTGCTAACCAATTGTTTTCATATGATGCGGCTTCCAAATCGATGATCGGCTCCATTAGACTGATCACACTATTAAAAATATTTGGGAAACTAAATTTCATAATTTTTCGATATCATTTAGCTAGTGATCAAGAGATCTCAAAATTGACAATTTTAATGATAGATGTGATGCATTTGTAAATTTAACGGTGTAAAACAATCTAAATCAGATGAAATTTTTATAGAAAATTCTTTTTACTATTTAGAGTAAGATCAATACCTCTGATCTTAAATTCAAGTCTTTTATCATCATTTTTTATGAGATTTTTATTTTCAGCCGTTCATTTTTAGACTACTCGTTTGATAGGTAAATGATGCCAAAAAATTATGAAATTTAGTTTCCAAATACTTTCAATAGTGTAGATCAAGTCTAACGGAGCCGATTGTCGATTTGGAAGCTGCATTATTGAAAACAGCTTGGTAGCACGGAGGTCTCCGTGCTACCGATAGTATATTGGCCTAACTCTACACCATGAATCATAAACCATACACCAAATTCATGAACCATAAACTATGAACCATATCCATAAACCAAATCTCATGAACCAAACACCATATCCCATGAACCATGCCCAAGTCCATAAACCAAATCTCATATACCAAACCCAATAAACCATATTCAAATTCATGAATCAAATCCAATACCCAAATCTCATGAACAATAAACCAAGTTCGTAAACCAAATGAATCAAGTTCATGAACCATGAATCATATACCAAACCTCATAAACCATATCCAAATCCCATGAACCATACCCAAGTTCACGAACCAAATCTCATGAACCATAAACCAAACCCCATAAACCAAACCATACCAAGTTCATCATAAGCCTTTTTACTCTAGCATATATACCTAGAGTAAAAATCAAATATCAACTACCCCTAATACATGTAGTTAGGGTTAAGTCAACCCCCGCCTTAGCACATATAACTAAGGCAAAACATCTCTAAATCGACAGAGTTCTAAATTATATACTTAGAATTCAGTCAAATGATATTAAATTTATTCAAACTTTAACACATATACTTAGAGTTCATCCGACTAACCCTAATACATATCCTTTAGGGTCTAGTCAACCTTTCACTCTAGCACATATACCTAGAGTGGAAGTCAAACCAAGCTCGACCAGTCCTAACCCATATATTTAGGGTCTAGTCAACCTCTGCTCTAGCATATCTACCTAGAGTTAAATATATACCCGATTAAGCTCTAATACATATATTTGGAGCTCATGAAATCAAATCCGACGAACCCAAATGCAATACCATAGGGCTTAGTCAGATCTTCACTCTAGCACATATAACTAGAGTGGAAAATATATTAAACTCGGTTAATCCTGATACATATACTCAGGAATTAGCTACTCTCTATTTTCGGGTAATTCGACCCACCTCAATACATATACTTGAGGTCGGGTCACATCTCCACCTTGGAATATACAACCAAGGTGAATATAATCGGACTCTGAGACATATACTTAGAGCCAATTAGACTGTAATTGTGATGCACTGGACCTTTGCAAATTGCGAGGTTCGAGTGTTTGGACAGTGTCCCGAGTTTTTCCAGACGTTCTGGTGGGTCGTTGACAGTGTTCCGACCTATGGCTCGNGGTTATCTTTGTTTGACTAGCTTTATTTCTTTATTTTGGTGTAGATGATAGAACTTTACTTGCTCTGATATCTCTAGTTGCTAGTTATTTCATTTCTTATATTTGTTCTATCTCTTGCCTTTACTTCCGCTTTTATTGTAGACGCCTTATATGTGTAGACATATGGCGGGTCTGGGCACGCTACCGGGAGGGCCTCCGCCGGTCCCGGGGCGTGACAGTAATACATAGAGTTTAATATCGACTAGGTCTTAACACATATACTTAGGATCTAGTCAATCTCAAATCCAACTGAATCCTAATACATATATTTAGGATTCAATAAACCAAGATGCGATTCATCTCATCCCATCTATAAAGGTCTCTTAATCGAAGGTGCCCCAATGTCACGGGGATAATTAACAGTAGATGCTTGCATCTATTGGAAGCCATGGACCCGCGATACCTGATACCGATATACGTATACAAACTCATCTGAATCATGAATACTACCCCACGACCAAAATCCATCGACCGTGCGAGGTGCGTCATTCGTGGTGGCAGACACTTTATTTCTTTTTCTCTCTCCTTTTTTTTCTCTCGTTATTTTTTTTCCCTCCCCTCTCCTGACGGCGGCGGCGGCGGTGGAGGCGGAGGCGGAGGCGGTCTGCTCTCACGCCCTCGCCCTCGCCCGCATCGCGACTCTCTTTCTCTACTAGGGCATGGCGACATCAAGGAACAGGCTTTCCTCCTTTACTATGCGCCGGAGTGCCGCGACGTCGTCGGAGGCGACGAGCTCGCCTCCGACGACGTCGGGATGGTTGTGATAGAGGCCAAAGGAGAGGTCATGAAAAAAAAACTATAAAGAGAAAAAATAAGAATAATAAAAGATAAAAATAAAAATAAATCTACTGAAAAGATCAAAAATTATAGAAGAAGAAAGAAGATGATGAAATTGCACTATTAAAATAAAATTACACTATTTTAAAAACTTTTGTACTATTATAAATAAAAGTTAGACTCTTTAATATAGAAATTACACTCTTTGGAATAAAAAAATTATACTTTTTAGATCAAAATTGCACTCTTTGAATAAAATTTACAATTTCTCCTTTCCATCATCTTCCTTCTTCTTTCTCCCCCTTACACCATTTCTCTTTCTACCTCCGTCAGAGTCACGAGGCCCTCGACCCCGCCCCCGCCGACCACCTCAGTGGCGCAAAGGGCGTAGGCGGCGAGCCCGCAGTCGTTGACTTGGAGCTTCTCGAGGTGGACCTCCGTAAGTGCCGGGGCGGCGGCAGGGAACACCTTGAGAAGGGGGTCCCAATTGCCGAAGCAGCGGAAGAGCTTGAGGCTTTTCAGGTTGGGGGCGCCGAGGATGAGCGAGGCGAAGCACTGCGCATTGTACAGCTCCTTGAAGCACATGGATCGAAGCGAGGACGAGGTCGCGTTGCCGCCGGCGTCGTCGTCATCGTCGACAAGGAGGAGCGGGAAGTCGAGGCCGCGGAGACGCTTGAGGGAGAGCTCCTCGAGGAGCTAATTTTTCTAATTATTTTTGTTTGAATGTTACTATTCTGGGGAAAAAAGAGCTGGAATTTGGTTAAAAAATGCAACTCTTTGTTGCTTTTAGTCCTCTAGTTTAGATGTGTAATTGGCATGTTGGGTTATCTGATACTGCAGTTACATTAGTCGACAAAATGCCTCATAGAAATTTAGTTGTGGTTTTAGAAACTGGGATTGAAATCGGCTATACGTGTAGAAGTTTCTAAACCCGCGGCCTCGACTATCCGCTCCTCGAGGAGCTGCTCCGGTGACTGGAACCCCCGCTTCGAGGCACTCCCTGCCGCTGCCTCGGCGCTCGCGGAGGTCCTCCTCGAGAAGCTCCAGGTCAGCGACTGCGGGCTCACCGCCTTCGCCCTCTGCGCCGCTAAGGCTGTCGGCGGGGGCGAGGTCGAGGGCCTCGCGACTTTGACAGGGGTAGAAAGAGAAATGGTGTAAGGACGAGGAAGAAGAAGGAAGATGATGGAAAGGAGAAATGGTGTAAATTTTATCCAAAGAATGCGATTTTGGTCTAAAAAGTGTAATTTTTTATTCCAAAGAGTGTAATTTCTATATTAAAGAGTGTAACTTTTATTTATAACAGTGCAAAATTTTTTAAAATAGTGTAATTTTATTTTAACAGTGCAATTTCATCTTCTTCATTCTTCTACAATTTTTGATCTTTTATGTAGGAAAAAAAATATTTTTTATTATTCTTATTTATTCTCTTTATACTTTTTTTTTTCATGACCTCTCCTTTGCCCTCTATCGCAACCACCGCGACGCCATCGGAGGCGAGCTCGCCACTTCCAACGACGTCGTGGCGTTACGGCGCACGGTGGAGGAGGAGAGCCTGCGCCTCGACGTCGCCATGCCCTAGTAGAGAAGGAGGGTCGTGACGCGGCTTCAGCGAGGCCGGAGGCGAGGAGGGCAGGGGATGCGCGGGCGAGGGCGAGGGCGAGGGCGAGGGCGAGGGCGTGAAAGCAGACCACCTCCACCGCCGCTGCCGTCAGGAGAGGGAAAAAAAAGGAGAGAGAAAAAAAAAGAGTATTTTGGTCAATTTACTGAAAATCCGGTCCGAATCTGCAAAATCGAAAAAAGTGGCCCAATTTTGCAAAAGCTCAAAATTAGTGAATTTTTTATGCAAAAAAGCCGTAGTAATACTAACTACTGTAAATATATTTTATATATGTGGCAAATATTTTCTATGTATTTATGCGTATGAAGAATATTCCGTAGTAGATATTCATTGCTTAGAAAAAATTTGGTTAAGTATAAATTTCTTTAACTATTTCTAAATAGAATGCAATATAAAAATGGTTCTGTCAATAATTATTTTAATAGTTATTTCAAATCAATATAAATTTGTGCTTCATATATTTAAAAATTTACAATAAAAATTCAATTTTTAAAAAAGTAAATTTATCATATTATAATTCAAATTCAAATAGTTGTAGCCAATAAAAATTATATTGTTCTATTTTTTCAATATAAATTGAATATTTCACTATATTTTTTGGTTTCTAATGAATCCAAAATTTAAATATATGTTTTAAACTAAAAGTATCAAAATTTTAATTCATATTTATTAAAATTCAAAATTTAATTTTGATCCACTTTAATTAAAATTGTTAACTATTAATTGAAATTTAATATTCAAAATTATATTTAAGTCACGATTTAAACTCAAATTTTAATTTTAATTTAAAATTAAATTATATAATTAATTTAAACTCTAAATTTTAGATAAAATAAAAATTATAAATCGAATAAAATTAAAATTTAAATAGATATTTAAATTTAAATTTAAATTTGATTTTAGTGTCCTTGGGGTTTTGCTATCTGAGAAACTTCAGCATCTGTGGCTTGTTGACACGTCTGGTGGGTGTCGGAACAAGTCGGAGTCGTTTTAGCGCGAATTGGACGCAAAACGGACTCGGCGCAATGCGAGAGTGAAGTTCTGATACTGAAGTCTGCAAAGTGCAGGATTTCAGTATTGAGTAGCGGTACCTGGGAGGAGTACCGGTACCCCAGAGGGATTATATAACTGAATGCTCTCGGGTTTGCACAGTTTGATGCTGAGTACCAGTACCTGTTGGTGAGTACCAGTACTGGGACTGAGTACTGGTATTGCATCGGGCTAGTACCGATACCCAGCGCGCGAGTTTACGGAAAGAGGGCCAAGTACCGGTACCCAAGTTGAGTACCGGTACTTCAAAAGGCAAATTGAGTTGGTAAGGGGGCAGTTTGGTCTTTTTGATTGTCGATAAGTACAACCGACCCCCAGCCTTCTCTCTTTGTGCCTGAAGGTGGAGAACTCAGGTTAGCTTCTCCTCCTCTCTCTCTCTCTAGCTTTTTTTCTCTTCTTGTTGGGAGCTTGAAGAACGAGCTGATGTTTCTTCTTGTCGTCTTGGAGGTTCGCTCGTGTGCTGTGGTTGAGTCCGGTTGATGCCGTTGGAGGTCGAGTTAGCGCGAGGGTCGTCCTATCAACTTCTAGCCGATGTTGGACGAGCGTTCGAGGTGGGTTGATATTGTCCGAAGCCTTCGGAATATCTCCTAAGTTTCTGAAACCCAGCATGTGTAGTTGTTCATATGATCATCCTGTTGGTAGCTCAACCTATAGATTTGCATGTTATTTATAAAATCTAAGTGTTGGAGCATATTTAGCGATTTTATGATGATTATTATTTGTTAAACTGGGATCTGACTTAGGAGAAAACTCATTAAAGCTACACTATCATTTTTCGAAAAGTAACCGAATTAGCTTCAAGAGCTGTTATTCCTTTGTATCACCGCTGTTAGTGTGTAGTGGATACTGAGATTAGTGTAGGATGACATTACGCTTGTGCTGAGGGGCCGAGCTCGTTTTATAGTAGTGTTTGGACTGTTCCGTACGGTCGGGTGCCATCGTGGTTGACAGTGGATCCAGATGTTTATATCTTGTTCCAGATTGTGCCGAGGGCACGTGAGTTGTGGTTGTTAAACCAGTTTGACCCATTTGTATTGACTATAGCCTGTGTGAGCCTAATTGAGCTCGCCAGAGACACGCTTGCATACTTGGTTGGGTCGCGCCCATGAGTGCCGCTCCGGAGTGAGATTTTACTTGCGTTGGTGTCGCAGCAGTCCTGTTTGGACAGTTTACTTGGACCGGCCACTCCAGTGGGTAGTGTACGGTGTAACTTCGCTACAGGCAGGGTGGATCCGTTTGGGTAGCCCTTGTAAGATTGGGTCAGTGTGATGCATGTCTATGTCTACAAATAGCCTGTGTTTGTTAGCAATAGTATAGTGGCATGTAGCTGTTGAGTTATTTCCTACTTTTCTTACTATCCTTTGCATATCTTACTGTAGATTAGTGGGTAGGCCGTTGGGGTCGGTGACGGTACCCACTGAGAACTACTCTGTTTGACAGTAGTTCTCACACCCAATTGTTGCTACCTTTTTGCAGAGCCTTCATCTACGGCTGCTGCTGTTGCTGATTCCAACCATGATAAGGGAGTCGCGAGCTAGATCCGTTCCGTCCCTAGTCTTTTGCTAGAGAAGCACCCATCAGAGGTAGTTTTGAGGTTTTATGTACATACTGTTATGTTGTTGTTGTACTCGCTAGAGCGAGTTGGTTCCATGGCTTCTGTATGTACAGTGGACCCTTCATGTCTTTATATACATGTTTTATTTATAGCACCTTTTTACCTCTTGTGTATCTATATTCTGTTATAGGTACAGCTATCGCTTCGTATACACGAAAAATTTTTATGTATACGGCAGGTCTATTAGCGTGCCCGGAAAAACGTGGTCATCCGGGGCGTAACATTGATTATTGGTTGTAATCAATAAAAAGTTAAAATAACAACTGAATATTAATCGATAAAATTGAATTAATGTTTATATATTCACCTTAAACAAAAGATATGATTGGATGACGTGTATGATAGGCTGAGGGATAATAATTAGGTAGCGGGTATTACGTATGAGATAATAGGTGGTGGGTATTACACATGAGAAAAGAGATATTTAAGAATTAGAAATAGGAGATATTACATGTAAGGGTGGTAATCCAGCTCGTTGCTTGCAAGCCAGTTCGTGTTCGGCTTGGAATGAGCTTGAGATTGAATCGTTCGTTTAGTAAACGAGCCGAATGCGAGCTGAAATTTTCAGTTCGTTTAATAAATGAGCCGAACGCAAGCTGGAATTAGCTCGCTCGTGTTTGGCTCGATAACAGCTCAAATACATATATTTTATATTTATATGTATAAATAAATAATTATATACGTATATAATATAAATTTTTATTATTTGATTTTTAGCCTAACCTACATATAAAACTCAACTCAATTATAAATGGTTTATTTATATATAAAATTTCAATCATTAAATCAAAATATAATGAATAAGATCTTATAAATTTATTTCTTATATATATTCTTTCTAATTTTTTTAAATTTTTATTCATAAGCCAACTCATATTCGGCTCATGTTCAGCTCGTTAATAAACGAGCCAAGCACGAGCCGAATTTTTCAGCTCGATACTTTAACAAGCCAACTCGTGTTCGGCTCGTTTATGAAACGAGCCAAACATGAGCCTACCCTAACTCGCTTGTGTTCAGCTCGTTGGCACCCCTAATTACATGCGCGAGAGTATTATTGTCACAAAAAGTGACCAATATTTTATTTTTAACCGTTGGATGAGATACGATGGCAAAACATTAAGATCTATATTTAATAATAAAATATTAATTGATAAATTATTTGAAGTAGATGGTTCAAAATAAGTGGACATGAAAATATTACTAAAAAAGATAAAGATATTTTCAAAAAAATACGCAATTTAAGAATTGGAAATAGGAGATATTACATGTAAGGGTGGTAATCTAGCTCGTTGTTTGCAAGTCAACTTGTGTTCGGCTTGGAATGAGCTTGAGATTGAATCGCTCGTTTAGTAAACGAGCCGAATGCGAGCTGAAATTTTCAGTTCGTTTAATAAACGAGCCGAACGCGAGCTGGAATCAGCTCACTCGTGTTTGGCTTGATAACAGCTCAAATACATATATTTTATATTTATATGTATAAATAAATAATTATATACGTATATAATATAAATTTTTATTATTTGATTTTTAGCCCAACCTACGTATAAAACCCAACTCAATTATAAATGGTTTATTTTTATATAAAATTTCAATCATTAAATCAAAATGTAATGAATAAGTTCTTATAAATTTATTTCTTATATATATTCTTTCTAATTTGTTTAAATTTTTATTTATAAGCCAACTCATATTCGGCTCATGTTCGGCTCGTTAATAAACGAGCCAAGCACGAGCCGAATTTTTCAGCTCTATACTTTAACAAGCCAACTCGTGTTCAGCTCGTTTATGAAACGAGCCGAACATGAGCCTACCTTAACTCGCTTGTTTTCAGCTCGTTGACACCCCTAATTACATGCACGAGAGTATTATTGTCACAAAAAATGACCAACATTTTATTTTTAACCGTTGGATGAGATCCGATGGCAAATATCTATATTTAATAATAAAATATTAATTGATAAATTATTTGAAATAGATGGTTTTGGGTTTAGGGTTTAGGGTTTAGGGTTTTAGGGTTTAGGGTTTAGGGTTTAGGGTTTATAGGGTTTTAGGGTATAGGGTTTTAGGGTATAGGGTTTTAGGGTTTAGGGTTTTAGGGTTTAGGGTTTAGGGTTTAGGGTTTAGGGTTTAGGTTTTAGGGTAATTATTTTAAATTTAAATTCAAATATAATAATTAGGGTAATATCATTATTTTCTATTTATAACTAACCACTATTATTCTTATTCCATTTTATCTATCTAAACGCTATTTTTCTTAATCCCGGAAACGACTCAATTATTATCCAAACGCAAAATTAGTTTATTCCAGGCTTAACTCTGAAACTAATCCTATTCTTGAAATAACTAGTTTTTACTTAACTCCGAACTAAATGAAGCCTAATTAGTAAAAGTCTACATATTCTTGCAAATATGTTCTTTGGCCAACCAATTCTTTTTAGTTACCAATTATACCACCTTTTACTGACCGCCTCCGGCGCAGGATTTGATGATTAGTACCCAATGTCTCAAACTGAATCCTAATTAATTTATATTTTCAACTAAATTTAATTTTTAAAAAATAAACGAAGTGAATAGTTTACTACCTTTCTCTCCCATTGCACGACTCGTGTCACAGAGTTGTATTAAATTATTGCACTTCCTTTTCTCACTATTATTATTACTTTGAACTTGTGTCCTTAATTTCCTCTTTCGGCAAGCGCCACACGGTCATTATTCCCCTTATATTGCATTTCGAAGTCCTTATTGCCAGTGTTCTTGTTGGCATTCGGTTAAACCAAATCGGATGCGTTCACAATCAGATTCGATCCGACAGTTATTATATTGTTTAATTGAATTAGGCTTAATCTCACTTTTAAATTAAAAACCTAATTAGAAATATATTTTAGCCATATTATGATCCTTCATAAGTATATGGGTTAGGGCTTTTTTTGCAAATAGCCCCCTCACAAATTTTATTTGCAAAAATAGCCCCGTCCAAAAATTATTTGGAAAAATAGCCCTACCCCTGCCACGCCAGCGCCACGTCAGCACCACGCGGGCAGGGCGGGCCCAGATGTTTAAGTTGAACACGGTGAACCATTCACCGTGTTCAATACAAAATTTTTGTATTGGACACGGTGAATGGTTCACCGTGTCCAATACAAATATTTCGATCTTAGCTATTTTGTATTGGACACGGTGAATCATTTACCATGTCCAATACAAAAATTTTGTATTGGACACGGTGAATGGTTCACCGTATCCAATACAAATATTTCGATCTTAGCTATTTTGTATTGGACACGGTGAAATCATTCACCGTGTCCAATACAAAAACTTTGTATTGAACACGGTGAATGGTTCACCGTGTTCAACTTAACCATCTGGCCCAGCCCCACCCGCGTGGCGCTGACGTGGCGCTTGCGTGGCGGGGTCAGGGCCATTTTTGCAAATAAATTTTTGACAGGGCCAATTTTAAAAATTTTTTTTGTAAGGAGGCTATTTGCAAAAAAAAACCCTATGGGTTATTCTCTCATTAAATAATAAAAAAATAAAAAAATATTCATAAATTCGTGAGTAATTTATAAGCTATATTGTTAGAGAGAGAACTATATCCTCAATTAACCTATTATTCTAGAGGGTCTTGAACGGTGGATTTAAGATCGTGCTCGTTCATAATTCGATCTATCGCGAGTTTGGAGTGTTAGAAGACTTTCATGAATAATTTGAGGACACATGAATCAATCTTTATGATCTGGGCTCATCGCGTTCTACTGTTCTAGCGCGAGTCTTTTCCGCAAAAAATATGAACGAATTCTTTCACTGCGTTCTATAGTTCTGAACTACACCACACTAGTATTCTATCATAAACTGCACATTCTTTGTCGTATGATCTATGATTTTGTCAAAGTATGTGAGTTTTTTCAAATTTATAAGGCTAAATTACACCCACTTTTTTTATTTTTTCTTCTTAACTTTTAAAAATCTACACCTTGCCTTTTTTAAAATTTCAAAAATATTTTCAGAGGTGTATGGCGTTTATGTTTATTGAGCAAAAAAAATAATCAAATTGCCTTTACTTTTTCTATAAAAAAATTTTTTAAAAATATTTCGATCATTTTGAAGGATATTTTCAGTATAAATTATAAGTAATGTACGAAATAATGAATGGAATACTAACGGAGGGGCTAAATGTAGTAATTTAAAATATTGAAAGAGTAAATATAGTTTTTTAAAAGTTAGTGACGAAAAGTAAAAAAATAGATATTTATAAGAAGAGCCAATTTATAAGGATGCACCAGTTGTTTTAAAATTTTGTAGGGGTGTATACAAGTAACTGACCCAATTTCAAAATAGTTGACCAAGGGTTTTATTTTTTGACCATAAATTAAAAGTTAGATAAATTTCTTACAATTGGGGGAGCAATTTTGGGTAGGTATTGGAGGAGTCTTAAGCCATTTCTATTGCTCTTATATATATATATATATATATATATGTATGCATCAGTGTACTCGTCCTTCTTCTTAAGCAACCATCATCAGCGTCACACCCTCTCCTCCGCTTACCCCACTTCCAACCTGGAAGTGTCCCCCAACGCCACCAACGCCATACCCCACCCCCTCTCCTTCTCTCTCTCT
Source organism: Ananas comosus (assembly GCF_001540865.1). Classification (NCBI taxonomy): domain Eukaryota; kingdom Viridiplantae; phylum Streptophyta; class Magnoliopsida; order Poales; family Bromeliaceae; genus Ananas; species Ananas comosus. The sequence goes on from NC_033625.1 coordinate 8,126,692, forward strand.
CTCTCTACTCTCTCTCTATCTCTTCTCTCTCTCTCTCTCTATCTCTACTCTCTCTCTCTCTTCTTTCTCTCTATAGATCCAGGGGTGGAGGAGGAGGAGGAGGAGGAGGATGGAGATGGAGGCGCTGACGCAGAGGGCGCAGCTGTTGAGGGAGTCGCTGCAGAAGAGCCAGGCCATCGCCGATGGGGTCGTCGCCATCCTCGGCTCCTTCGACCACCGCCTCTCCGCCCTCGACGCCGCCATGCGCCCCACCCAGGTCCGTTTCTAGGGTTTCTTCCTTCTAGGGTTTCCCCCTCCTCCTCTCTTTTGGTAGCTTTGGGTAGTAATAGTGGCGCCAGGGATTGGGGTTTCTAGGGTTTCAGCATCTGAAAAGATGTGTGCGTGCGTGTGTGGGTGCAGGTGAGGACGCACGCGATTCGGACGGCGCACGAGAACATCGACCGCACGCTTAGGGCCGCCGACGTCATACTCGCCCAATTCGATCGCATCAGAGAGGTTTCTCCTTTTTTGTTTTTTTTTTTTATTTCTCCTTTTTACTTTTCTGTTTTATATTTGTATGATTCTGTTAGTTGTTTAATGTGTTTTTGGTTGATTAGAGAGAAATTGTTTAGTCAGTTGGGAAATAGTATAATAAAAGTCCTTTTGTTTGACGCAGTTAACGTCTTTTATATTCTAGACTTATAGTTAAAGCCTATGGGAAAATGATGTTCATCACATATTTCAGGATCTGAAACCCAGTTCCTCTGAAACAATCAATCTAATAATTAAACCCTGTTTCTTATTTCAATTAGTTAGGGCCTGTTTCGGGTGGTTGGCGCAATGGCAGTTGTACTTAGGAAGTGGATTTGATAGAAGAAGTTTCAACAGCATTTTCACTTGAATCTTTCAACAGCTTCTACGTTCAGTAGAAGCAGAAGCTTCAAATTGATGTTTTGCATTTGGGACCTAAATACAAATTGCTATTGTCATTGACTTGTCACACCAAAAATGGACTCCTTTTCTTTCTATTCTGTTTTGCTTTTTTGTTAAAGACTTGTTTTTGCTATCCCTCGAAGTAGAAAAGTTGTTCCCGAAGCCATACCGAACAAGATTTTAAAATACTTTTGAAAGCTATTGCACCATACTGATACTGCTCTTGTTGGTATTGTTATAATTTGAAATGTTATATAGATAGCCCAACTGTTTCTCTAAAAAGTTTGTTAAGCAGCTTGAGAAAATGCAGAATTTTCAATTGGTTTTGACTGATTATCTTACATTAATTTGATTGAATGACAAGATTGAATACACAGGAAGATGATGGTCAATTAGTTTGATTTGCCATTTCGGTCATGTTAGCCTCTCTTTGCCGAAGAAGGCCCTAAAAGTGAACACTTTGGAGCTCACTAGTAATGGTGGGCCAAATTTTGGATTTTCCTTTCCCTTTCCCCTTTCCAGCAAACTAAACAAACATAAATGGACAGGTTTTGTCTTTCACTGAATAAAACACTAGATATCAGAGGCTTCCTTTACATCCTTTTATGTTGAAAACCATTTTCACTTTTTATGTGTAGCCAAATAAACCCTGAACCGTGGAGTCTAGCTGGTTTGAGAGTTCCATTATGTGATTTATAATCTGAGAATAACCAACTACTGAAACAGTAACAGTGTTGTCAAAAGTGCAACTTTAGTAGTTGTAACAAAGCAAAGCTGTGCAATTTCAAGAAGAGGAGATTAGTGGAATATATCACTAATATAACTATACTCTTTTCATTATTTCATGAACCCATTGACTCCATTCTAACTAAGAATATTTTCTAGTTTTTGGTTGTACGCTGCCTCTACATTGTCCAGTTCTCTCTGCTCAGTATCTGATGATTCTTTAGTTAACCATCAACAGTCTTATTTTCTTTACTTCTTTTTTCCCCTTCTCTCTTTTTTCCGCCATTTCTTTGAAATATTTGGTAACGAAGGACATCGCAGTCCCGTCCATTTTTTATCAAGCATGATTCTCTTGAGTACTTTGCATAATAGTATGTCTTTTATTGGCTTCATCTTGGTGAATGAATTATAGTGCTTTCACTTTTTGCCTTTGGAATCTTTCTTCATTGCCCAAACCATTAGGCAATAGGTGTTTCATTTTTCCTGTTACGTAGGATTGCCTAGCTGGCGTGACAACCTTGGTGGTTCTCATATGAAAACTAAAATTGCAAAGATAATATTTGATGTGCATATAAGCTATACCTAGGTATCTATCTATGAAAATGTAGAGCAAAGTATTATTTGCTGTATGTGTCGCTGTAATTTTCAGAGCATGAAGTAGTATTTGGCTGTCTGCCCTGTCTTTGCTGCTTTGTGTTATAATGCTAATACTTTTGCCTTTTTTTTTGCACAACAGGCAGAGCGGGACATATTGAAGGGGCCAAATGAGGATCTTCAAGGTTTCCTAGATGCAGTTGATCGTTTGAAAAGTATTGTGCGCTTTTTTAGCTCAAATAAAAGCTACAAGAGCAGTGACGGAGTGCTCAACCATGCGAATGGCCTTCTTGGTAAGGCTATTATGAAGATGGAGAACGAATTTCAGAAGCAATTAACTTCACGCAGGTTTGTTTTTCTAGATCTGTTAGACATTCAACTTTACTTTTATATTTTAGTTAAAAATGTATGAACCTTGCCTGAACTACATAGAATAATGAAATAGGTATCTAAGCCTCGAGTTTTGATTTTACAATCTAACCTTGCAATATTTGTGAAACAAGTGTATGAGATTAAAATGTTGTGATTTTAGTAACTAGCCTTATGTTATAAGTAACATTCTTGACGGAACATTCCCTAGTTTTCGCAGAATATTCTATTAATCAATAGGATCCTATTTTCGATAACTTTTCTGAGAAAAACCGTAAGTTTTGCTTGAACTTGATTGACTTCTGAAATCTAAAGCAATGAAAGGTTAGATAATAATAGTTATTAAAGTCAAAATGTTTAAAGTTCAGATTTTACCTTCAAGATGTTTTGTAAGTCAGGTAGACTCTGTACTTTTATACCCAGATCTAATTGGAAACTGCTGTATTAACTCGTTGGTTTTTGAATGATGGTTCACCAAGTCATTTTTATATATTTTCTTTTTTCTTTATTTTTGTTTCTTCTTTTAGCAAGCCTCTGGAGCCTGACCGCCTTTTTGATTGCCTTCCGAGCTCACTCCGGCCATCATCGGAGGCTGATAGTGGTGGAAACCGATCATCTTCCAATCATTCTGAGCAACAACAAAAACTAGAGAATGCTGTATACACACCTCCTACACTCATCGATCCGCGTTTTGTGCCTCTGCTTTCTAAGTTAGCTCAGCAGTTGGTTCAAGCTGGACATCAACAGCAATGTTTAAGAATCTACAGGTGCAGTATTTTATCTTTCTAAAGCTATGTCAAACTTTCGCTTTTCTCTCTTTTCCTAACCTTTTCTGAGAGGCACTACATTTATCTTATTTGACATGTCAAGTAACATTAGAAATTACGAAAAAAAGTGTTGCTATTATCTTGAGTATGAGCAGATGGGGCCGAAATAGTTGCCATCCTAGAAAAACATGCATCGAGTATCTCGTTTTCATGTATCAGTGCAGTAATATGAACTTGAGAGTTGACATGCTAGTATTATCTTTTTCGTTTAGCTCTTGTTTATTTGGGTTCAGTTAAGTAGCTTTAGTTTGGACGATGGAATTGAAAGGGAGGTGAACCTATTTTGTAAGATAGCTTGGGCTTTTCTTTTTTTCTTTTTTTTTTTTTTTTCTTTTTGGCTTAGTACCCCAGAACTGTGCTTTGGGCTGGTTTTCTTTACAAACTGTTCTGGCTTTTTTTATTTTATCTGATTAACAAAAGAAATTTTCCTCAGGGAAGCTCGATCTTCAGCTTTAGAAATGAGCCTTAAGAATTTGGGAGTCGAAAAACTGAGTAAAGAGGAAGTGCAGAAAATGCAGTGGGAGAGTTTAGAGGCCAAAATCGGCAATTGGATTCACTTTATGCGAATTGCTGTAAGTTTCTTTCAGATCAACTTTGCTGGAAGTTTGTGGGTATACAGTGATATTTATTTCTCACTATCCCTAAAACAGGTCAAACTGCTTTTTGCTAGTGAGCGGCAATTATGTGATCAAATTTTTGAAGGTGTTGATTCTCTGAAGGATCAGTGTTTTGCTGAAGTAACTTCAAACAGTCTTGCGGTGCTGCTCAGCTTTGGAGAGGCTATTGCTAAAAGCAAAAGGTCGCCAGAGAAATTGTTTGTGTTACTAGATATGTATGAGATAATGCGGGAACTTCAATCTGAGGTAAATTTCTCAAATTGATTTCTGGTTATACAGCTTAACTCTTTCACACAATAATATGAAAACCTTCCTTGTCCATGAACTGTTTGTATCAGTTTCTGAATGATCGTAGACTATTTTTGGAAATAATCCCTGTTAAGTGCTATGTTCAGGTTAAGGAAGGAGAATTCTAGTGTATAACAATTAAGTAGGTCTGGTAAAATAGTTTGATATCCTCGTTATCTGGATTTAATGGCTGCGTGGCTATTTTCTTTGTTGAATAAATAATTTGTCTTATTGTCGATGTCTGTTTTGGAAGTCATCAGAACTTGTGTTTCAGTAAAATTCAAAGTTGTCCTACTGACTCATATACTTCTATGCATTTTTATCGTCATGCATCTACAATATATTACATTTATGAGGTAGTAGCATGCTATGATCTCATATGTGTTTAACGATTATTGATATAATTATAACACTGTTATTTGCATGCAAAATGGGTGGTGCTTGATAACAGAGGTATCCATCAGGCATTAAACGTGCATCCCATTATCCAAAATTGTATGCTTAGTTGACCTTTCACAGTAGCATAAATAACTTTTCTATCAAGATGCTATTTGGTGCCATTCGTTTTAGGTCCGAAGTTTGGTGGAGTTTTACATAATTTCTCTATGTAGTGATACCAAATGAACTTTCGTCGCTAGCTGCACCAACGAAGGAAAATATTATTAATTATTTTGTCAAAGTGTCGAAAAATTGATTGCTTAATTATCTACTTAGCTTGAATCAAATGAGCTGTAGTAGAGAGATTCTTTAATCTTGAGAATGGCAAATGTTTTATCATGATGTAATGTGGTAATTTTGACTTACTAGACTTATCTTTTTTTTCTCTTTTTTTTTTTTTTTTTTTCCTTATAAATTAATTGCTTAGATTGAGACCATATTTGAGGGCAAAGCATGTGTTGAAATGCGGGAGTCTGCGCTGAGCTTGACGAAACGCTTGGCGCAAACGGCACAGGAGACTTTTGGTGATTTTGAGGAGGCAGTTGAAAAGGATGCAACAAAAACTACTGTTCTTGATGGAACTGTGCACCCTTTGACGAGCTATGTTATCAATTATGTCAAGTTTCTGTTCGAGTAAGTACTTCATTTAATTTATTCTTTCTAACTATGTAATCTTTTAGTATCAAGTGCTATGAATTTGACGCTAGCTTTGACTGAAGTTCACATTACCATTTGTCCCTCGAGTTTTTGAGTGCGTGCAGCATGCCCCCGAAAAGTGAAAACCTTGTTTGTTTGGTTTTCATACTCCTGCATTGGGGTATATAAGCAATTATTATTATTTTGTTTTCACATAAACAATGTTTCAAAGTTACGCATGCAAAGAATGACTTTGCAGGGGGTTTTTGCACAATATGCAAATTTGCGGAGGTATATAACCCTAATTTGCAGATATACATTTACAACGAATATTTCCCAGACTAATATGTGGAAAAATTAATGTATGAAATGTGTGCAGCTACCAATCAACATTGAAGCAGCTTTTCCAAGAGTTTGGAACTGGAGATGAAAATAATTCCCAACTCGCATCTGTAACTATGCGAATAATGCAGGCTCTCCAGACTAACCTGGACGCAAAATCTAAGCAATACAAGGATCCCTCTCTAACTCACCTATTTCTTATGAATAATATCCACTATATGGTCAGATCTGTTCGCAGGTATGCTATTTTAGCTGTAGGTGATAATTACATAATTTGGATATATGCATATATATGATATATTTTGCATTGCTAGATCTGAAGCCAAGGATTTATTGGGCGATGACTGGATACAAAGACACCGGAGGATTGTGCAGCAGAATGCTAATCAATACAGAAGGGTTGCTTGGGGCAAGGTATGCTTGCCAAAGTCAAATTTTTTATCAAACCTTACCATTCTTATTTGGCTCTTTATCTTGACTCATTGACTCATTATTCCTATACCTTTGTTTTTTTGAGTAAATGTGAATTGACTTGTTTGTTTTAGCTCATCGTGACATCGCCTTGTATTTGAAGTAAAAAAAAGGTTACATACATATTGTCCATGGCAAAGATGAACTTCCCCAATATATTCTCACCTACCTAAAAATCTGATGAGTGTGGTCCTGTTGTCTTCCTACAGAGTCCAAAAATTTCTATATATTTCCTGCTACTGTGCTTTGTTTCTTTTAAGTCTGTGAAGGCACTAAATAATAATTACCTCTATCTGATTGGAGGAATTAGATCATGTGACTTTGTTTACTGTAGACTTCTAATGTAAATTATATGCATTCTGTAAAAAATGACGTGTTCTGCGGGGTAAAATGTTTTTCATTACAGCCTTTGTGGGTAAAATGACGTGTTCTTCCTTTAAACCTTACACCATGGTTCATTGTTAGTGTCTTTAGTGATGTTCATAAAGAGCTCACCAACTTCTCCTTGATTTCTTTGTTATCTCATGTAGATCTTCATGTCCATATTATGCATGCAACAGTTTTAGATCCTAGGGCTGTTTACTGAGAGACTTGTTTTGTTTCTCTACAATGATAGGCTAATGCGGATAGTAAGATGATTATTTCATCTAAATTTCAGTCTTTTCTGGGACACAAATATCAGTCGTCAATTTTAAGACAAGTTTCAATATGAATAAATATAATGAATGTATTAATTTGTCTTTTTTCGTTAATTTCAGGTATTGCAGAGTCTCTCAGGTCAAGGCTTAACTTCATCAGGAGGAAGTGGTCCTCCGGGGAGTGACGGAGGCAATAGTAGTGGAGCATCGAGAGCTGCCGTGAAAGAGAGGTTCTAAAAGACATGCTTTGTTCTTTTAGTAATTTTAATTGATTGAAGATGTGATGGTATCCTATATTATATATCTAAACCTCCATTCTTTTGTTTCGACATCAGGTTCAGATCCTTCAACGTGCAGTTTGAGGAGCTACATCAGAGGCAATGCCAATGGACCGTGCCTGACCAGGAGCTGCGTGAGTCTTTGAGGCTTGCAGTTGCTGAAATTCTATTACCTGCGTACAGATCTTTCATAAAGCGTTTCGGGTATGTTTCACCTCCGGAAAAAAAAAGAGACAAAATGCTAAAGCATTTTTTGGATTTCTTTTTCTATTTCCGCGTATGTACTCTTGCAAACATACATAACTCTTCTAAGTTTCTTATTTGCATACATGCCCCTTTTGGGGTATTGAAAATAAGTAGGGGGCTAGAATGCTAGTAAATATGGTTTCCCTCGCACCTACTGAATTTACAGGGGAAATGCTAAAGAATGCATTTGTTTTCGCCGTTATTAATTATTATTGGTGATTTTCCATTTCAGTCCTCTGGTGGATAGCAGCAAGAACCCTCAGAAATATGTCAAGTACTCTCCCGAGGACCTCGAGCGGATGCTCGGTGAGTTCTTCGAGGGGAAGCCTATGAGTGATGGGAGTTCTTCAAGGGGAAGCCGATGACCGAACCGCGATGCCGACGACCGCCTGAAGATGGCAATGTAAGTAAAAAAAAAAGCTTTTCCACTATAGGCATCATTAATTTTCTGATACTGCTTCCATAAATATGTAAATGCCTCTAGTTATTTGTGGTGTTAGACCATCTTTAACAAAGTTTGCATATGAAGCTTATTTATCCCGTTTGTTTTATATAGAGCTGCTTGTTGATAGCTAATCTACTACAAGATTTGTTGAGATCGATTATAGTGTGTGTGGAGATAATCAGATTGTGTGTTGTAGACAATAAAGAATTAGTGTTTTGGTTTTAGGAGAGCAAAATCAGAGTTTGAGTAATAAGTGTACGAATACATGCTTTGTTAATTACCCATCTATTCTTTGTTTGTGATGGACACAATTTTGGCCTCATTTGGCGTAGCTGCTCCTCTTTTTTTTTTGTTTTTAAAAAATATAATATTTACTTATATAAAACAGTTCATGAGCGAATGATGGATTGTTTTGAATGTTTGCATCCAAGGTATTTATTAAACAATAAAAAAGTAAAAACTTTTAAGAAATCTTTTTGGCTTGCAAGTTTTTGTTGTGTTTTTAAAGTTGTTCTCCTTCACTTGGACGGCATGTAGCGAGGGGTGGAAATTAGCTGGGCTTGAACAAGCTTACCTCAGCCCAAGCTTGGCTTGAAATTAATTTCGAACTTAAACTTAGGCTCAAGCTCGGCTTGAAATTAATTCGGGCCGAATTCGCGCGAGCTCAAGTGCTTAACAAGCCGATTGAAATTCTTAACATTATATAATATAGAGTTTTTTTTTTATAAAATATTATCTAAAATTTGATACAAAGAAGGTTTAATAGTTTAACATACAAAATGAATACACAAAATACAGTATTAAGTATACTCAATAACCTAAACTTATACATATAATTAAAATACATAATATATATTATTATATATAATTAAAATATATATTATATATAATTATATATATTTATAAATATTTTTAATATATTTATGTATATATAGAGACATTCGAGCTTAATTTGAGCGAGCCCAATAATATTCAAACTTGGCTTGAAATAAATTTTGATTTGATTTTTTTTTTTTGTTCAGGTTCATTTAATTTTTGAGTCGAGCTTGAGCAAGACGAATATCAAGGCAAACGTGAGCCGAACACGAGCTGGCTCGCGCATTTTGGATTACTACCCCTAGTGTTTTCATAAATTTATAACTTCTCTTTCCTCTTTTTCAAGTAGATAGAAAATCGCATTTGCCACCCCCTACATGTTGCGTGCTTTTTTTTTTTAATTACACTTCCTCTACTTAATTAACAATCTCTTTTTATAAAAAAAAAATGATAATACAAGTAGGGAAAACAGAATTCTTGGACGAGAGAGGTTGTAAGTAGGGGGTGTAAACGAGCCGAACACGAGCGAATTGGGGCAGGCTCGTGGCGAATCAACCGACTGAAGTTAAGGTATTGAGCCAAAAAATTCAGCTCCGTGTTCGGTCGTACATAAAAAAGCCGACTACGAGTATAACGAGCATAACCGAACTGGCCTCACGAGCTGCCCCCCCCATCCAGACCGCCAACGAAAGAACAATAAGTTAAAAGGTATTGATTGGGGGGGGGGAATATATATAAAAAATAAATTATAAAATCTTATTACATTAGACTGTTGATTTAATAGCTTGAAAAACTTTACATATAAATGAGGTTCTTTTTATAATGAGCTCGCCTTATATTTTTATTTTGCAAAAAATTAAATAATAAAAATATAAAGATGAGCTCTATTATAAAAAGACTTATTTATATGTAAAAATATAAATTATATAAATATAAAATATATGTATTCGAGCTGTTATCGAGTCGAATACGAGCGAGCTGACCCCAGCTCATGTTCAGCTCGTTTATTAAACGAGCCAAAAAATTCAGCTCGTGTTCGGCTCGCTTACTAAACGAGCAATTTGATCTCGAGCTCTTTTCGAGCCGAATACGAGCTGGCTCACGAACAGTGAGTTGGATTGCCACCCCTAGTTGTAAGATTACAACTGGTATCAATTTGCCAAAGGTGTCCGTGGACCGGAATGGGTCTGGATAGTTGATATACTATACCCATACCCTAAAAAGAAATAGTTAGAAAAAATATATATATCCTACTCATTTAACTTCGGGTCGGTTCGGGTCTGGGTATTTAAGTTATTACTATACCCATTGGGTCTATTTTAGCGGGTCCGGGTAGTGACTACCCGTATACTACTCATTCAAGACCGGATACGGGTTGGGTTTGAATTGGGTATAGGTACCCATATATATATATATATATATATATATAGAATTATACTACTATACTATCAATAGTACTAAGCCTTTGGTACTATTAAGTTTTCGGCCGTTGGATGAAAGGATGTGCGGTTAGGATAATAGTGGTTCCCGGTTAAATTGATAGTGGTCCCCTAGGGTTGAGCGGATGGTTGGTTTAATAGTATAATCTAACGGGTGGAAATGATCAAATGGTAGATCTAACGGTAGAAAACTCAATAGTACCAAGGGCTTGGTACTATCGATAGTATAGTAGCCGGACTCTATATATATATATATATATATATATATATATATATATATATANGGGTCTGGATAGTGACTACTCGTGTACTACTCGTTCAAGACCAGATATGGGTAACACACAAAAATAAGAAAATTATGACACCATATTATAAAAAAAGAGAACATAAGTTGTAGTAATTACTAATATTATATATTAATATTCAAAAAAAAGAAAAAATTAAAGAGGAATCAGAAAATTTATTAAATAGAATATTTATTAAAAAAATTAAGTTGTCAATTATGAATGGAGAAGGGATTTGGGAAAAGCTCACTTGTGCCATGCCCATAGAGGATTAATATCGCTAATGATGATGACTATAGTATTATTTCCTGAATAACTCTTAGGCGGAAACGAAACAAAAAACTAAAAAGTAGAAAAACAAGGAGTGAAAAAAATTAGAAAAAAGAAAAGAGTAAAAGAGCCGCAAAGATTTTAGTATTTTACTAGAATGAAAATACTTAAAGACCCATCATAAGTCCTATTAAAATTGATTTCTCAACTTCAAAAGTTTAAATCTTTTTTATTTACTCTCGGATATTTCATCGGGTTTGGGTTTGAGTCCGAAATTGAAAACTATTTCGGACCCTACTCATTTAAAAGTTGGATTCGGGTCGTATTCAAATCGGATATGGACATAAAATATCGGGATCTATACTCGAAACTTTAATCGGTAATTTTTTTACCCATATACTACCCATTTTTTATCAGGTCCGGTTGGGGTCTTGGTAGGGTCCGAATCGGATATAGTATATTGAATATTTTGAACAGCTTTACAATTTGCTACAGAACCCCATCTACTAATAGGCTATTCTGAAATTGCCCACTGAACTATAGTTTATTTTGTATTATTATTGAGACCTCCTCAGCATTTAGCTTTTTGAAATCAAATGAGTTTAGACAAATAAATTGGAATTTCATCAAAATGATGGATAATTTCATAAAATTTAATATTTCAAACTATTTTATTGCCGATAAAACTGGATGGACTGATTGCTAATAGCTAATTGAACTATAAAATTTAATAAAATGTAAGAATATTTTTGAACTTTAGTTAACTGTGAAAACATAAATAAGATAAGGAGGTGTCAATAAAACAAAATAAAAGTTGAGGGGCCTGTTTTAGAATGGCCTACAGGTAAGGGGGTCGCCATAGATTTTTACCTAGAGAAATTCTATTTGTACACCCTGAGACCGGGTGTAGATTTTGCACCTTCATTAATTATAAGGTTTATAAAAAGTCAAATGAGTTTTAGTAAAAACAAAAAAAATTTGATTTGACAAATAAAAGATTAATAACTATTGAATTAAGTGGATGTAGAATGTACATTCAACTTTAGAGTGTATCAATAGCATTGCTCTTAAAATATCATTAATTTCTTTTCAAATTTTATACATTATCATAAATATTCTTGTCATTATTCTTTGTTTGCTTATGTTATTATTTATAAAGTAAAATAACATTTCTACCGTAATTAATGGGTAAAAGTGTATGGAGACCCCTCATCTACAGGTGATTTAAAAATTGACTCCTTAGCCTTTTTTTCCTTTATTAAGACACGTAAGCTTTCAGCATTTTGATTTGGGTTTTTTAATTTAGTATTTTGTACTTAGTAAAATTTTCTAATTATTGAGATGTCTCACTCTTGAATTTAATTTTTTTTTTTTTTTTTATCTGGCTAATAAAAATCCCCTCAGTTGTTAAAAAAAAAAAGGGAAAAAATTGAGAGGGTGTAAATAAAAAAAATTAAAATTAAAGGGATGGTTCAAAATGGCCTATAGGTCGTATGCAGGATTCAGATCTTGCTCCAAGAATGAAAAAACATTGAATGAAACAAGAAAAGAGAAATCCTAATTTATAAATATGTTACTGAATATCCTAAATCTGCTTAGTCCAAAATGTGGTTCAAGCAACCACCAAAGTGGTTAACTCGAGCGTGAAATGTGTGAGCTTGATTCGTACACATCCATAGTTGAAGCACGAGACCCATGTTTCACTCGTTTGTACGTTTTGTCCGCATACGTACGTCAAGCTCATATTTTATGCAGGTATGTGTTTCATATGTTTCACTTCTTGTACTAGTAAATTTCTCTTTTTTCCATTTAAGTTTTGCTTGTACTTTCCTATTTCCATTATTATTGTTAATTAAATCTTGTCTAGTTGATCCTTATAATTATCAATTCTAGTCTTTTTTTTTACTGCATCTTGTTCCGTCGATGAGTTCAAACTATAATCTTGACGATGCGCATCGTCGTGACTAAAGATCTCGGATTTTCCGAGTCTCAAATCTTTTCCCTGTAGGGGTAAAGCAAAAGCACGAATAAATTAAGTTTTAAATTAGCTAGTCAACTAAAAATTTTCAAGTTTTAAGGAGACGAGCATGCATCGTCTACAACCTCGCTTGTAAGATTTTTCACGTGTAATTTGATCCTCCAATTCATCTAATGGTTTTCGAGATATGTTTTGTCGTCCATCTGTTAATAGAATATATAACATTCTCCTTCCTCTTTTATATATAATGTGGTTACTGAGTTTCCAATTTATAGGCATTGGTGCCTGCATTTAATGGGTTTAAATAATTTGATCTCAAGAATGGAGAAATATTTAAAAATGTAATAAGACCAAATCAGGTTAGTTAACACTATGCTTAATTGCATGACCGTGTAGAGATCCCTACAAAAATTGATCCAAATTATTTAAAATAAGAACCAAATTAGACTAAAAAAAAAATCCATGAATATATTGAGTATAATTGCTAATTAGGTGACATTCACATGAACATATTCTTACAAAGCTTATTAAAAATGGAAAAAACAAAAACAGAAACAAAATAAAAGATGAGAGAAAGAGGGATTACAAAGATCGACAAACATTTCCTCCGAATCCACGATCACGCGACTACAACAGAATTAGATTATAGGGACACATGTTTGGGACACTTTTGAGTAAGTGTCCCATTTATGCTAAAATTTAAAAAAACATCTACTAATGCTTAAATATAAAGCCCAATCCAACCAAAAATAAAATATTACTCTACTCAACCCACCATACCCAGTCTATTTGACCCGATTACAAACAGAAAAGAAAAAAAAAAAAAGAAAAATCAATTATCATCTTTTCTTCTCTCTTCACTCAATCCACTAAAATTCTAGACAAAGAGCCTTTCTTGTCGTCCTCCTCCGCCACCGCAGCCAACTAGATAGAATTTCGACGGTTGCTAAATGCTTAAATAAGTTTTGGTAAATTAGCAGCACTCTTTTAGGTTATAGCGACACTCTTTAACTATCACTATATACCTAGCAACCCCACATATAGCAACACTTTTTAAAAGTGCCGGTAATTTTAGCTAGCAGCACTTTTTTGACATGTAGCTACATTTAAAAATGTCGCTATAGACCGTTTTTATTGTAGTGACGTGCGAGGTCAAGAGGGATCACGTCGGCGAATGATCCTTCCCAATGTGGCGATCGTTTGCGAGGTCAAAAGGATGCGGGCGAGTTCGGAAACCCTAGAAAAAGCCGGAGAAGAGAAAAACCCTAGAAACTCGAGGAGAGAGAGAGAGAGAGAGAGAGAGAGAGATTTTTTTTAAGAAAAAAACTTTTTGCGGAACTGGTTGGGAACTTCAACTTGGATGAGGCTTGAGCACAGCTTTGGAGCGGGTTTAGATTTGCTCGATCCCGCGCCCGTCCGGACCGGAAATTTGATGGATGTTGTAGACCCAATTTTGGACCGAACTGATCCGATCGGGTTCGGACGGTGTTGGGCTAAGTTTGCTCATGCTGACTTAAGATTTTCGTAAGAGAATAAAACTCAATGATATATCTTAATCTTGTACATTTAAATATTATATTCGGCCTTCAAATTATTATTTTTAAATTAAAAAAATTAAAATTGAATTATTATATTCAGCATAGATAAATTACCTTGTAGTTGAAGTATATTCGGCATAGATGCATGGGTAATTAATTATGGGCTAGGCCCAGGAAGTGAGTGGAGAAATATATAGTTTGAGCTACTATTTTTGGCCGGCCCAATTCAAAAATTAAATGAATTAAAATACAATAAAAATTAAGCAATAAAAATATCCTAACAATTTATTTAAATAATGACGCTTTACAAAGCTTCGGCATTTACTGCATAATAGCGAGCGCCATCGAAAAAGCGTCCTTAAACTAAAAGTTTTTTTTATAGCGTGATTCTTTATTTCAGGATTCTGGTTGAAAACAACAAGAATTGTAGGAGATATGTCAAGTTCACCCCTAGAAAAGCTCGAGCAAATTAATGCTTGTTGAATTCTTCCAGAAGAAGGCGCCAAGTGAACCGACAGAGATTTTTCTCAAGTTAAAATGATTCTCTAATTTGCTAAAAAAACTTTATTTATTTATATTTCGCTTCCAATGTACATAAATCTTCGTGTGCTTTAGTATGGTCATTTGTACAAAATGTGTTGAAAAGTAAAATTAATTTGTTGTGTTAGATCATTTTCTTCCATAAAAGTTGGTAGAAGTATGTTTGTATTTCTCGGCAAGTAATTTGTTGCTAGATGTTTATAGTTTCAAACTGTTTGTTCTTGCTACTGTTTTAACTACCAAGACCTAATTTTCTAATACGATCTTTCAACGCAATTGTTTTTGTATTTTATAGCTGGAAAAAAATAAACTGCTCATTAAGTTGGCTAATCTTATATTGAAAGATAATGACGGAAACTCCGTGAGAGAAAATCTTACCTGCTCTGTACTATTCCAGCGGAGGTTATCATCTTTTCTAGCACTAGAGGAGCTGCGCGAGTTCTAACATACTTTTTATTTTATTTTCTCTTTTGAAAGTCTAAAACATGAAAGCAGATGCGTTTGGAGAATGCAATTCCAAACTAGGTTTAACTTGTTGAAAAGAAAAAGAAAATGTTTTATGTTGCGCACCTTGTTCATTATTGCTATTCTTTTTATCTTCTTCTCTCTCTCTCTCTCTTCCTCATTCTACTTTATTCCTCTCTCTCTCTCTCTCTCTCTCTCTCTCTCTCTCTCTCTCTCTCTCTGCTTTATTCCTTATTGTCAATAGTGCTCTCCCTTTTTGTTAACAACTATGTGTATCAAGATGCATCTTCGAAGCTTATTAATGAAACTATAGTTCTTGTAGGGCCTTTATGAGGACGAAATAAGGTTATAAGTATCAACATGACCACTTAAAAGAGACGTAGCACTTTATATGTGTTTTTGTGGGTATATCTAGCTACTTTATATGTGTTTTTATAAATATGGGTATATCCTTCTCTCGATCTTCTTTCTCTTTCTAACAAAGATGATGCATCTCTCTTTAGGTTTGGGATATACTTGGATTGGAATCTCTCCAAGCTCCTTTAACTTTTTCCATGGATTGGATTATTCTTTCATTATCATCGGGAAAAGTAGTATATTTGATTCGTTCGCGCGTGATTGATCTATTCGAAGAAATTCTGGATAAATATTTATTTGTTTTCCTGCAATTTGTAGTCCCTTACTTTTAGTGTGTTTAATGATTTATTCACATTATATTCGTAATATATTGAAGGTGCATCATACTTAACACATATTAGAAAGTGAAGGGTGGTTAATTACTGGTTAATTAATTAGGTTGCACATAGTAATTATTGAAGTGTTAGAAAACTGCTTACGCTTTCATATATAATAAGCCCAGAGTTAGGCTTAGTTTGGTATTGAGGCCGATATGACATTATTAGATAAAATGGAGTTGGGGTAAAAACATATACAGATATGCTTCTGCATTTTTCGGTAGGATCGCAGAAAATATATCATAACCGACTCATTGTGATATGCGGAATGCAATATTACGTACCGAAACAAACATGACATTTTTTCATCGTATTTTGTCATCGCACATAACGCAATCTTCCCGCAATTCCAAACGAAGTCTTAAAGGAGGGACCAATGATTCCGTGAGTTGCTACCACAGGAAATTGATGAATAAGTTATTCCATTATTTGATAGTTGATCTACTAATTTAGCATTAAAAAAAAGGCTTAACACTCCTATTCTGTGACAGTAAAAGTTGTAATGTGTCTTTTTATTTATTTTCACCTTTTTAATTCATCCACACAACAAAAAAAAATGAAGAAATGTTCCAAATTCACTTAGGGTGATAATTGAGGAAACTTGATGTTTTCATGTTTGTATAATATGTGTATTAATTATTAGTTGATTGAACCAAGCTCTATAGATGATACTCTTTTTATTTCTTATTTAATGTTTGTAGACTTTGTTTTTATTTTTAAAAAAATTTAGTGGAAGATGTGATCATACTTTCATATTTGGCTTGCCAAACTTTTCAAATAATTTTTCCTCTGGATAATAAAGTATTTTTAACTTTTTGTGACTGCCAGAAAATAAAATGACTCTTTAGACCTCATAAATAAAATTTTCTAACTAAAGTTTGAGAGTGAGAAATTGTTATGGCTCATACGGTTATATCTTTTCAAAACAATTCTATTCAAACATTATTCATATATGGCAATTTTAACTCTGTTCGTTATAATGCACGTGGGATTAAAGTCACATTTACAAATTTAATTTAATTTAAAATGAATCTGTACTTTGATTTACTACAATAAAATATATTTTAGACGACGTTTCATTCTAATGTCTTCAATATTTGGCATGTGCCGATATCATGATTAAGTGTCGCTAATAAACATACTTTTATCAAATACTGATAAAAATTTTTCGATGCTATACTAAAGTGTCGGTATATTTATTCCGATATGTTTACTTAACGCTCAACGCTTTTACAAGCGTCGGGGTTATTGTTGCCGATGCTTTAAAGCGTCGCTAGTTATTATTTAAAGTGTCCTTAAGCACATAATTTGTTGTATTGAATGGTTATTGGTGGCATGAGTCTATTTTTCAATTGGTTTATTTTTTAAATTTGATTTGTTTTTATGTATGTTTCTAATTTATTTATATCGTAAATATTTTTTTATGCATTCCATAATAGAAATTTTTTTTTTCTAATATATACCCACAGCTTTAAAAATTAAATTGATTCCAACGTTTAAATTAAATCTTAAATTTAGATTTAAATTTATGAATCAAATTCAAAATTCAAACAATTGTTGATTGATAGGTGTTTTTAAATCATTCTATTTCTCAAATCTAATTTATTTTTAGTTAGCTATTTTTTTTATAGTGTGTATGGAATATTTCTTTATTAGGATAATTGTCTATATACCTCTCAAAATTTCGAAAATATTTTATTTACTCTTACTTTTTTTTTTCTTTCCAATATACCCCTCATATGTTCTTCCGTTATTCTAAAATACCCCTACAGTTACAACCTGTTAAGTTAACTTGGATTAAACATAAGTTAAATATTTACTAGAGTTAAAAAAAAATAAAATGCCTTTTTTGCCCTTAACTTAAAAGCAAATAAGAAAAGCCGGTGAGAATAGAAGGGTATGTTTGAAAAGACCAAAAATTAAAATACTTTTTGTGACCCTAACTTAAGGGCAAATAAGAAAAGTCGATGATAGTGAAAGAGTATAATTGAACAAGTAAAATAATAATTTCATACAGATAACAGCTATTGTTAACAGCTCATTAACAGAACTTAACTTTAAGGGTGCGTTTACTTCGTGCTATCTTTTTAAGATTCGTAATAATCTAATAGGAATAAAAAAATATGATAGTGTTCGACTAAACGCACTAAGTAATTTAGTTGGTAATACTGGATTTTCTTGGAAATGAAATGCATCCCAAAATATTAATCTCATTCTTTTGAGAGAGGGTGGATATCCTTATATTAATGGATTGGAGTAATTATAATATGGCTAATATCTTTCTTTCTCCCTACCTGCCGGCTAGTTGGTACTATTTTCTTTACACTCTAACCCTATATCTCTCTCTAAACTTATCTTTTTCTGCCTCTAAACTTCAACTCTTTTTCTCTCTCTAAATTAAGCTATTTCTCCCCCTCTTTTTCTAAAATCTCAACTCTTTTATTTTCTCTAACCTTGACTCTATTTCTCTTCGTATTTTTTTAATTATGCTCTCTCTTTCTAACATATATTCTCTCTCTCTCTTTTTTAAAAAGATGTTGAAATTTTTTATAGTATTATTTAAAATTAAATAAATAAATAAATTATATTTTTTTTGTAATTTTAAATAATATGACTAAATAATATGACCGTACGAATCAAACACCGAAATACTACATTCTTAGTAATAGGATGAATAGAAATAAGATTTTCGGATATCTTTTTATTCCTAGTAATCTTTCATAGTGCGAACTAAACGCGCCCTTAGCCCCCGTTTGGTTCGGAGTTAAGGGGTGGAATAACCGCTTAACTCCGAAGTTATTCTCAAACACCCAAATTGAGGGGTGGGGTTAGCTAACCCTACCCAATCCCAGTACTCCAACCGAATAAAACACTAGTTTACCCACTATCCTTCTTGTCCCACCTATTCCAACCAAACACTATTTTGCCTATACCTGAACTAAACCCAATTCTTAACCAAACACAAAATTACTCTAACCCCACCTTAACCCTAAACTTAACCCTATCTCTTGAATAACAAGTTTTTACTTAACCCTGAACCAAACGGTAGCTAAGGGTTATATTTGAAATAGGTTGGAACTTAAAAATGGTATTTTCAATATTAGCCTTTTAAGAGGGGTAAATTAGAAAGTCGAAAACTTTTTAGGGATATATAAGCAATTGCCCCTTCTTTATTTCATTTAGGATTTTATTTGTCAGCTAAAATTTTTCTATCTACAATTTTCATTCTCCATAAGTCATACCTTCTTCTAATTTAACAAGCCTTTTTTGTCAAATGATTGCGTTAAAATCATTAGTTATAATGATGATTACTCAATTCCTAATTTAATCATTAGTAATTAGTGATAGACGCCTCACTGAAATTTTATCTGAAAAATAATTTCTCATAATGCACCCGTTTGGTTCCGGATTAAGGGATGGAATAAGTCCAGGTATAGATAAAATAGTGTTTGGTTGGAATAGGCGGGATAAGAAGGATAGTGGATAAAATAGTGTTTTGTTTGGTTGGAGTAGTGGGGTGGGGTGGGGTGGGATGGGGTTGGCTAATCCCACCCCCCAAATTAGATGTTTGGGAATAACTTCGGGATTAAACCCAATTCTCAACCAAACACAAAATTACTCTAACCCCACCTTAACCCTGAACTTAACTCTATTTCTCAAATAACAAGCTTTTACTTAACCCCGAACCAGACGGTGGAGAATAGCAGGACATCTGCCCATGATAAAATGTTTTAATTTAAAAACTTCAGGTACCCTCCCTATGGTTTAACACTTTCTCACTTTAGTACGCCGTGGTTTCAAGTGTATCAAGTTAGTACCTGTGGTTTCGGACTTTCTCAGTTTAGTACCCCTGTGGTTTCAAGTCTATCAAGTTAGTACCCTGTGGTTTCATTTTTGTATCAAGTTAGTACCTTGTGGTTTCAATTTTCTCTTTTTATTATCTATTTCGGGATATATAATTTAACAAAATATTAAACCACATGGTACTAAAGTGAAAAAGTGCGAAACAACAGGGTACTAACTTGATAACTTGAAACCACATGGTACTAAAGTGAGAAGGTGCAAAACCACAGGGTACTAACTTGATACACTTGAAACCACAGGATACTAAAATGAGAAAGTGCGAAACCACATGAGGGTATTTGAAGTTTCGCCTTTAATTTACTGTTTATATATATTGTTTTAACATTCTGGTTCTGAACATGATTAATAATGAATTATATCATCTCACATATAATACTATATATATTTATTTTTTTTTCAGAAGGAATTTTTGAATGTTTTTCTTCGGAAAAAGTTGTTAGCATCTTTTTAAAGATAATTAATATTGGAACCTAATCTAGTGAACTTCTAGTAGAATATGTAATTATTTTTTGTTTGACTCCTAAAAAATTTATTTAGTTAGGCTCCCAATTTTGTCATCTCCTTAATTCGGTCGTCTTCCACACGTCACTTGCTCAATTATTGTAATCATCCTATGGCCCAAATTAATTAATAAATATCTCTCAAAACGAATCAAGGAAACAAAAAAATTTAAAAAAAAAACTCAAAAGAGTTCACAAAATAACTATCCTGTTTTGTTTTAGATCAAACCTTTTTATGAATGTTGAATTTTTTTTTTTTTTGTTTCAAAGAAAAGATTATAAATGATTACTGATGTAGAATATTTGCAAAATTATTCTTTTAGAATTTAATATTGAAAAAGATAGAAAATAACTTGAAGGTCAAGATCTAGTATTCAAGTTGCGATTGTGCTACAACAGAATTTTACAGTTTTCAATTTTAAGTCAGATTTGTGCTGTAATAACGAGCTTTTAGAATTTTCGAGTCTCCGAGGTTTAAGAATCTTTTATGATTTATGCAAAAAAAAGGTGAGAAAAAGAAGTTTTTTTTTTTTTTTGAATGTTTTCAATTTGTTCAATAACAAAATAAATGCATATATATAAGCTCCATATATAATAAGTCAAAAAAAATAAACCGCTTATTCAAAACGTGATTAAAATTAGCTGCAAGGAAAGATCGCAGCCGTACGATCATAATCAAAATCTCGATCCCACGAGTCAACACGCTAATGAATTGTTCCTGCGAAATGACGGTTTTATCCCTACTTTTTTCTTTTTTCCAATCGGTGGGTTCCACCCCACACCGAAAACTTCTCCTTCGTAGAATTGACCGCTACGATTGAGACTCTCCATCCAACTCTTCTCGGCCTTATTTTTCCAAATCAATCCTCCGCCGTAGAAATTTGATCCAACGGTGGACGCTGTTTTCGAACTCTCCCTTGAACTCCTACTACATTTCTGAGCTTATAGTACTGCAGTGATGTTATGTAATTTTGGAAAACTACATTGAAGTGACATAATTCCTAATCCGAGGATTAATTCACACACACAGAGGTGTGCACACCGGGGTCTCCATAACTATATAAACTTTAAAAAATAATTAAATAAATAAAATATAGTATTTTATAAACCTACCAACCTTAAAAATTATACTATTGACAAAATATATACCTTCTTATTAAAAGGCTATATAGATGGTATCTGAGACATACAACTGAATAGAATCTTATATATCTAACCTTCAAACTATATACATGTAGATTCTTGAATTATATTATTATTATTATTTTTTCTGCCTATTTTATGGATGCACAAATTATTACTGTAGGCATAGTAAAACTTATTTTCTTTAACAAAGATATTATCCTGCCCGCTCTACGTAGATCAGAGTGAAAACTATATTAAACAAATAGATTGAGTAAGCGAGAAAATTTTTTCTATAGCTAGAAATACTAACACCTAATCAAACATTATCATCTTCTTAAAAACTGTGAGAACCTTTTTAATTTTCTAACATCATAATATTATTACTCCTATATTTTTTTGATAATATAATTTTTATAACTGAAATTCTATTTCTATCTATTTCAAGAAAAGTAGGCATAGCATTATTATTTCGAATAAGGGGTATATATAGCTGAGTTGAACTACCCTGCAAAAAAATTTATTTTGATTGATTTATCATTCTATTTCTATTGTTGCAGCCGATCTAAAATTATAATCCAATCACTTAAAAAATATTACTTACTTAAACGAGCATTTATTCATTAATCTCCTGTAAACCGTGCAACTTCTCCTATACACCTACCTAATCTACTGTTTTTTTCTTTTTCTTTTTCTTTTTATTTTCTGAGAAAAAAGAAAACACGGCCGGTACGCTTCTTCGCCAATATATGAATGCGACAACAATGAATCCACACGCACCTCCCCCGTATATACACATCACCGTTCTCTGTGTTGATCCGTTCTCACCAGTTATAGCCTATCTATCTTACTATTTCTCTCCTCCATTCCCCAACACCCCCACCTCTCTCTCTCTCTCTCTCACCAGTTAATTTCTCTCCTAAAGAACAGAATAGAACAGAATAGAACAGAAGAGAGTAGAAGAGAATAGAATAGAAGAGAAGAGAAGAGAAGAGAAGAGGATATATAATTTAAGGTAGCGCATATGTCGGCGAAGGACTGCGACCACCACGGCGGGGGGTACTACTGGGGGTGGGGCCGGCACAAGTTCTACCGGCGGCTGTGCGCGGTGCTGCTGTTCCTGGTGATCGTGGCCCTGCTCGTCATCCTCATCGTCTGGCTCGTCCTCCGCCCCTCCAAGCCCAAGTACTACCTGCAGGACGTCACCGTCTACTCCCTCAACCTCTCCAGCCCCAGCTACCTCTCCACCACCATCCAGGTCAGGTCCCCTTTCTTATTAAGTTTTCTCAACTTTAAATAAAAATAAAAGAAAACAAATTTGGAATTTGGATTTGTTATTTTATCTTAGAGTAAATTGCACGTCTAGCCTAATTAGTGTTCAAGCTACGGGGCATGCATGTGATACTATGTATGGTCGGCAAAATTTAATTCAGTGTAATTTTTGGTTTGAGCTTGCTTTTGGAGGTATCATAATTAAGCCTCACAATTCAATATTTAGTTAGCTAAATATTGATACCTGCACTGAATACGAATGTGATGTAACATATATGTTCATTATTGACGCATTACCAATCATAATATTATTATATTATTTCTATGTTAATAATTTATTAATATTTAATTAATTAAATTGAGTTATAGGATTTGATCATTGTAATAATTTTGAAAGTTCAAATAAAAAATTATAATAAATTAAACTTTTTAAGGACTAAAATGTTATCGACGTCATAGTTTGAGGACCACGCGTGCAATTTATCTATTTCTCTCCTATCTCCTGTATTTTGTCATTTTCCAACCCTGCCGTTGTACGAAAATAATTGTAATTTATTAAACAATAATTATTGACAGTACAGATATAATGAATCATGCAGAAAATCGCTTCTAATGCGCTAACATATATATAATTTCTCTAATTAAAAAAAAGTTAATTTATGTGTTATTTTCTCGTAGACGGATTGACCAGCTGTTCTAATTATTTCTTCTAGTAATTAAATACTTACTTAAATCATTAACATACGACATTCTGTTTTTTTATTCTAATATTTTATATTCAACACTTTCTTTCGATCTGTAGGTCACGCTCTCCTCCAAAAACCCAAACGACCGGGTCGGCATCTACTACGACAAGCTGGACGTGTACGCGGAATACAAGAACCAGCAGATCACCGTCCCGACGGAGCTCCCGACCGGGTACCAGGGCCACGACGACGTGTCGGTGTGGTCGCCCTACCTCGCCGCGACCAACGTGCCGCTGGCGCCGTACCTCGTGGTTGCGCTCGCCGAGGACCAGACCGCCGGCTATCTGCTCATCGACATCAAGGTCGATGGCCGCCTTCGCTGGAAGGTCGGCACCTGGATCTCCAGCAACTACCACATCTCCGTCAGCTGCCCCGCGTTCCTCACCGTCCTTAACGGTAACGGCAACGGTAACAGCGTAACCGGGTACCACTTTCAGCAGATCTCTTCGTGCACCGTTGACGTTTGACTTTTTGACCGTGATCGATCACTCTGTTCATTTGTTGGTGTAAAATTGAGTAGAATTACGTGTTGCCGGGTGGGGTACGTGTTATGGTGGATGTAATAATGGTGGAATAATATAGTGGGTGTGTAGGGGTAAAAACGAAATGAGAAATTGTGGTCTTTAATTAATATTTATTATTATATATTTATTGTTGCTCAATTGTTCATATGTTGATTAGTTCGTGTCATAATTAAGTATCAAATGTTTGTTTGCAATTAATTCAGAAATTAATAAATGGTTTCAGTATTTTATATTTTCAAGTTTTTGACCCTTAATTTATCAAATTTTAATCATGAAAAATAAAGGCTTCTTATTAGTGGCGTGCGATCGAATTCTTGTGTTTTGAATTTCTCTTTTTTTCTTTTTTTTTTTTTAATTCGACTTTGCCTACTATTGAAGCTACCCTATTCTTTTGATTTTTTCCCTGATTTGGCTCGACAAAATTAGCAGATTTCACTTTATTAAATATAAAATATAAAAAATCCGTTATTTGGTAACTTAAATTGATAGAAATAAACAATTATTTTATATTATTTTAATATACTATCAGAGCAGAGATTTCGAGTATTGAGCAGAAAATATTTAATCCATCGTCCTATGTTATTATTTTAATATACTATCAAAGCAGAGATTTCGAGTATTGAGCAGAAAATATTTAATCCATCGTCCTATGTGTGACTGCTGAATTTATTTGCTTTGCCTCCTATTTAATTCAAGCCAAATTCTAAAGCTTAGAAATTACAAAGCTTCTTAATTAGATCAGACGTCAGAAAAAGTATTGAACCTAAAATATTAAAATACTATTCCTCAATAGCTTAAACCATTTATTACTTCACATTATTCTAGTACACTTACAGAAATATGAAATTACTAGGGTACAGCAAGTGGCAAAAGGCTTGGTGGTTAGTATTCGAGACCGAAGTTCGAATTCTAGCTGATTCATATTTTCAGCTAAATTTATTTCTAAATAAAATAAACGAAACGTGTAGCGTGCTACCAATCTCTAAAAAAAAAATTATTTTGGGATTTGCACAAAAAAATCTTAACCAATGATGTATTTATATAGTAGTTTTATAATTGAATATTTTCCTCTTTTCTGACTTGAAGTACACAATAAATTTAAATTCTATTTTCAACTAAAATCAACTGATTTATTTACTTGAAATAACTGATTTTCTTTAAAAAATCTTATACAGTAGATAAAAATAGGTTCCTTTCAAAAGAAAAGTTGGGAGGTCATAATAATATTACTTTTGTGGGAGATGGAATGGGCTACCTGCTGCTTCAGCTCTTTCTTGAAATTATCAGAAAAAATAAAGTTGAGTTGGAAATTTGGTTGGTGCTCTGTTTCACTTGAAGCACCTGCTCCGTTGGAAAGAAAAGTAAAAAAAAAAAAAAAAAGTCCAAAGTAATTGAGTTTAGGTTTGGAGTTGGAACGGTTGATTAAGTTTAATTTGTTACTCTCACCCACCTCAATCAACTTACATCAGGTATTTTCCTCTAAAGAAAGGGTAACATGTGGCATAAAATTTTTCAATATTATTCTTTGTACTTTCTTGGCCTATTTGCATAAACAAATCACCAGTTTTGAAATTTTGCAAAAGTAGGATAGATTTTGCAGATTCAATCCGAATTTGTATTGAACTGACTAAAATACGTTTATTCCTTTCTCTTATCTTCTTTTTTTTTTTTTTCACTCTTTCGTATTTTTCTCCTTTCGCTCCAGTTCAAATTTGACATCACCGTTCTTTCCGCTCCTCTCTCTTTGTCTTGCTTTCTCTCCCTCTCCTCTCTTCCTCCGCTGCCCCACATCGATGCCGCTGCTCCATTGTTTTTCGATCATTTGTTTTTCTCCACCGCTTCGGTTCATCTCCCTTCTCGTCGTCTCTTCTTTTCTTTTCTCATATTTCTCTCATTTCTCTTCTGCCTCCTCCACTGCCTTACATTGACACCACACTCTCTTTAAGCGAAAATTATATTTATTGGACGTCAATATATATAATTTATAATATATATATATATATATATATATATAATATATATATATATATATTTTTATATATATATATTATACGTTTGAAAATATCCGATTTACCCCTACTTTTTTTTTCTTCTAAAATACCCCTCATATGTTCCACCGTTATTGCAAAATACCTCCGCAGTTATCTCCTATTAAGTTAACTTGGGTTAAACGTGAGTTAAATATCTGCCACAGTTAAAAAAATTAAAATGCCAATTTTATCCTTAACTTAAGGACAAATAAGAAATGTTGGTGGCGGTAGAGAGATAAATTGGAAAAGACCAAAAGTCAAAATACTTTTTGTGCCCCTAACTTTAAAGGCAAATAAGAAAGTTAGTGATGGTGGAAGGGTATATTTGAAAAGGCAAAATAGTAATTTTACAGAAATAACAGAGTTAATTAACAGATTTTAACTCTAGGGGTATATTAAAAATAGGTTAGAATGTAGAAAGGGTATTTTCAATATTAGCCTCTAAGAGGGGTAAATTGAAAAGTCGGAAACTTTTCAGGGGTATATAAGCAATTGCCCCTCTCTCTCTCTCTCTCTCTCTCTCTCTCTCTCTCTCTCTCTATATATATATATATATATAGTTTAGAGCTACTATGCTATCGAAAGCATAAAGTAGTTGGTGCTTCCGATTTTTTAGCCATTGGATTAAAGATTCTAGGGTTGGGATGATAGCGGTCCCCTTAGGGTTGAGTGGTACCCATTGATTAATAATATTAATCCAATGGTTAGAAATGATCAATGAGGTTGATTTAAGGGCTAAAAATTGGAAGCACCAACTATTTTATGTTTCCAATAACATAGTAGCTCTACTATATATATATAGAGAACTAGGCTGGAATACTATATATCAATAGCATCAAGCTATTGGTGCTATTAGTTTTTTAGCTCTTGGAGTAAGAAATGTGCGGTAAGGATGATGTGGGCCTCCTAGGGTTGAGTGGGTGGTTGGTTGAATAGTATAATTTAATGGGTAAAAATAATCAAAGCATTAAATCTAACAGTGGAAAACTCAATAGCACCAAGCCATTAGTGCTATAGATAGTATCCCAGCCGGACTCTCTCTCTCTCTCTCTCTCTCTCTCTCT
>NC_033625.1:8153729-8161191 GCF_001540865.1 Ananas comosus
ACATCATTCATTATTATTATTCACGGATTATGATCAAATAATTTAATATACTGAATCAAAATAACCTATGAAACTAGGGAAATGAGCTTCACTGCCATGTACCTAAATCTAGTAGGGATAGCACCAAACAATTTTTAGGGTGCTGCAAGTCATAAAGGCAGTTTGTATACAAGCTACAAAGATATAACTACAAAAATAGTCAATATTATTGTAATGGGATAACAACTATAAAACTATTTATAATAAACCGAAAAGCAGTTACGTCAATTGAATAGAAATGCAGAATAATCAATTAAATGCCATATTGGTTTAAAGAACAGCATATTACATCCTGCTTTAACTGCGTATATGACCCTAGCATTAGTCGCATATGGCTCATGTTGATCGAAAATAGGAACAAATCTTTTGAAAAAGTAACACTCCTATTCAGAGTATAGACCGCAAGTGTATGTGTAATGCTTACGAATTGTGACATCGATTTATATTTAAGTGCCAATGAAAAATACACATAACAAAGTCCACAAATCAGTCACGATTTCCAAGGAGTCAAAATTCACGATATATCAGCATCTTATATAACATACCATGTTACAAGAATATTAAACTCAATCGTAACGAGCCCACTCGGTAGCAATAATAACGTGGCACAAACACGAGCCCCAATTATCTATATTGGGTGGAGTCCTACTTATATACCATATGACATTCTATTCTCATCCAGTACTAGGACTATGGGAGTGTCCAGACTCTCTCGTTTAGACCCTGAACGTCATTCTCAGCCCTAACACACCGACAGAGCACTACTGCACATGAAACTGTCTGCTAACCGTTGTCATTGACCCAGACTAAGTTTATCAATCACCGACCTGTTTTTTATAGCATGGGCGGAAGCAAGAAGAGCAGACAAGTGGGAGTGGGTTGGCGGGGGAGGGCTGGGCTGGAGTGTAAGGCCTCCCTAACCGAGCAGATTGGTGTTGGGCATGCGCAACATTTTTTATTTTTTTAATTAAGTTTTCCTCTTTCTATTGTTTTGAAGCGCAAACTCTTTTTGATTTAATAATCTATTTTCTCTCATTATATAAAATTTTAAAATATAATCATATATACATACTTATTAAATAGTTAGATTGTTTATATTTAAATATAAACTTTAATTTATAATTGACCACTTAGATATAGATATGTATATTAAAAAATAAAAGAAGAGGTGGATGGACGTTAAGTTAATTATTATTTTTAAATTTAGTTGCAGAAAAATTATATAAATACTAACTAATCTGTAGGCAACCAACCATTCAAAATTTAGTCAAGTTACATTTACTTATCAATTAACATATTAAAGGTTAAATAGTTAAATAATTTTGAAAAAGTTAAATAGCTGATTCAAAATGATTTGTAGTTCAGAAAATTTAACATTTTATGGATTTAATAACAAACTTCATTTACATTTATAAGATTGAATGAGCAATCAATTCAATTTTTAAATATTTTATAATATTAAAATTTGATTAGTCGCACTATGAATTTTAATAATTTGAAATTCTAAAATGTATTAGAAGTTTAACTATTCATTATCAAATAAAATTACTAATATGAATAATACCGACCGATTCAATTCTGCTTTATTTGAATAAAATTAAATAAAAAAATCAATCACATTTTTTATCGTCAAACTATATACGCACACTTAGTTCGAATTTTAATGGTTATATTTTCTGTACTCACACACCATGAGTCACGTGAGGCTTATTCTCAAAACTTTAATAGTCTGTATATTCAGACTCGCACACTATAGAGGAAAGAACATTATACATTTTAATCCTCAACTTTTACTACTGCTTTGTAAAATAATTTATTATTCTTATAAGTTTCTATTTTTTAATCTTTTAATTTATATCTATATACTTTATTGCCTTCAACTTACTGTCTCTTTTTACTTTTTTTTAGCTTTTTTGTTTCTACGATCGACCCGCCTAAACACACTATTACTTCACTAGTGTATATACTATCAATATATTATATAATATATAATATTATTATATTAGTATATATAATATTATATATAGCAGAGAGAGAGAGAGAGAGAGAAAGAGAGAGAGAGAGATCACAGAGAGAGAGAGAGAGAGAGACTGGCTGGATATACTTCCCGTATAGCATGCAAGCTCCGTCTACCAATTGTTTCATATGATGGGCGGCTTCAAATCAACGATCGACGCAGTTAACTTTTTGATCTTAATATTGACAAGTATTTTAGAAACTAAATTTCATAATTTTTGCTATCATTTACCTACAACATGTGTCAAAAATGAAACGGCTAATAAATAAAAACTATTAAAAATAACGATAAAGACTTGAAATTTAAAATCAGATGCTACTGATCTTACTCTAATAGTTTGAAAAGAATTTTCTATAAAAATCTCATTAAATCTTGATTGTTTATACCATTTTAATCACAAATGTATCATTATTCTACCATTGAAATTGTTAATTTTGAGCCTTTTGACACTACCAAATACTGCCGAAAAATGATGATTTTTAGTATGTCCAATCTCTTAATAAGTGTAGTTCAAGTCTGACGTAGCCATGTCTATTGGAGACAGCCGCATCATCAAAAAAACGTCGGTAGCATGACCTCCCGGCGCTACCAATAGCATACCGGCTAGCTCTTATATTAATCGGTGATATATATATATAGTTGAGCTAAATATCTCTCATAAACAATTCAGAGGTTGGTGCTTTGAATTTTTTCAAGCTCCTTGTTGGAGAAATTAAGGCTTGGATGATGTTGATAGTGAATAGTTGCTTTGATTCAAGGGCTATTAGTATATCAAAGGAGTAATCCAGAGCTAGACATGCCTAAAAGCAACAATGGTAATGATAACTTCTAAATTATTCTATGCTCAATTCTAGCTCAAGTTATTGGTGTTATTAGGTTCTTAGCATTTGGAGTAGAAATCATGTCACTACAACAAAACGGTCATCATAGCGACACTTTTAAATATATTACATATCAAAAAGCTTGCAGCTAGGCTAAAATTACCAACACTTTTAAAAAGTGGTTGGCTTATGTAGCGGTCGCTTAGGTATATAGTGAAGTTAAAGAGTGGATCGCTTATAACCTAAAGTTGCTGTTAATTTACCACACTTATTTAAGGTATTTACAAACTCGCCGAACTCTATCGTTCGGTGCGGGGCGAGGGACGATAGAAGTTCTTGTCTTCTAAATTATCAGTTGGATTGAGTGAAGAGAAGAAAGATGGTAATTAAATTTCTTTTTTTTTTCCTTTTTTTTTTGCTTTAGTATCGGGCAAATGGACTGGGTGGGCTTGAGGTTTAGAGTAATCTTTTATTTTGTTTGTTGGCATTTGTGCTTTATATTTTAGATCCAAATGGACACTTACTCAAAAGGGTCCCAAACATGTGTCCCGCTATAACCTAATTCTGTGTGTATGTGTTTTTAAGTATGTTGTGGGGGGCCCCTGGGTTGAGATTATATGTAACGTATATAATCTAACGCGGTAAATAAGTTAAGATGATTAAATCTAACGTGTAAAACTCTGATAGCACAAATTCTTGTCGAATCGACATCCGGCTCCGATTAAAACTTGATCTATAGCGTATTGCAAGTTTCAGAAATAATTTTTACGATTTTTCGATATCATTTCCTAGCAATCGAAACATGATTCAAATCAATAATTTACGGCTAGAAATAAAGATCTATAAAAAATGTGATATAGTACAAAATTTTCGATCAATAACATTATTGATCTTTTGTAGATATTATAAAAATTGTATCAAATTTCATCTATTTGAATACTTCACACCTATTAAACTTAAACGCCCCAGATATCAACATTAAAATTATGAATTTGAATACTTCGTA
This sequence comes from Ananas comosus, assembly GCF_001540865.1. Lineage (NCBI taxonomy): Eukaryota > Viridiplantae > Streptophyta > Magnoliopsida > Poales > Bromeliaceae > Ananas > Ananas comosus. The sequence continues at coordinate 8,157,613 of NC_033625.1, forward strand.
TTCATAGATAAAATGATATCAAAAAATCACAAAAATTATTTTCTTGAGGAAACTTCAAATGCGCGAGACAAGTCTATAACGAGACATCATCGATTCAAAATTCCATTCATCGAAACGGCTCAGAGCACGGAGGCCCTCACTGTCTGAAAGCAAGTTGAGCTAGATACTTCTCAAAAAACACAAAGGAGTAGTACTTTTAAATTTTAAGCATTGGATGGAGATATGTGGTGAAGATGATGGAGGTAGATTGCGAATAGTGTTTGATCCAAATATAATATAGTATTTAAGAGTAAAATCCAGAGCTAGAAACTTAGAAGCCACAAGGGGTTTAGGTTCTTCTATAGTATTTAGCTCAATATTATAATATATAATATGTATAATATACTACTATATAGGAGAGAGATAGAGATGAGAGAAGAGAGGACAGGGCGGGAAGAGATGATAAGGAACAGAGAGGAGAGAGAGAGTAGTTGAGCTAGAATACTCACAAAAGCACCACTTCATGCGTGTTTTGACAGTTTTTAGCATTGATGGAGAGAGTGAGGTCGATGATATAGTTTAGGCGGTTCTAGGCGGTCTAGGTGGATATGAGTGTTTGTCCAAGGACTTATAGTAGTCAAAAAATAGATCAAGGGCTAGAAAACTATGACCACCAAGGTTCGTTGAGTGCTTCTAAAAGTATTCTAGCTCAATTATATATATAGTATATTATAACTAGATGTTAGATATAAGTAGGGCTCTCTCTAGGGAGCAGATGCTTCCGTGCTCTGACGTTTTCTGATGATAAGAATTTTCAAATCGCACGATCAGGCTCCGTTAGACTTATCTAAGCGCATTGTGAAGTTTCTAGAAAATAATATTTTGCGAATTTTCTCATTTCATTTATCCTAGTGATAAAGGATTCAAAAATCCATATTTTTAATGGTTATTATTTGCCTTTTTCACAGTTTACGTGTAGAAGTATTAAATCAGATGAAATATTGACTAAATAATTCTTTATACTATCTACAACAAGATCTATATTTTGATCAAAAATTTATAGTTATTATCACACTTTTTATAGGATTTTTATTTTCAAGCGGGTTAAAAATTATTGATTTGAATCTTTCATTTGTTAGTAAATGATATCGAAATGTCAAAAATTATTTTACTAGAAACTGTAAGATACGCTAGATCAAGTTTAATGGAGCCGATCGCGATTCTAAAACTCCATCATCTGAAAAGCGGACCAGAGCACGGAGCCTCCTATGCTCTTGAAGACCAAGCAGCCCTGCATATAATATTTATATAATATCATATATATATACGGCTGTTGTGCTTGAGCTCCTGAGCCGTTTTCGATGATGGAATTTTCGAATCGACGATCGGCTCCGTTAGACTTGATCTAGCGCATTTGAAGTTTCTAGAAAATAATTTTTGCAATTTTTTTATATCATTTACCTAGTGATCGAAAGGATTCAAAAATCCATAATTTTTAATGGTTGATATCTGCCGTTTTCACGTTTAACAGTGTAGAAGTATTCAAATCAGATGAAATTTTGATAGAAAATTCTTTATACTATCTACAACAAGATCTATATTTCTGATCGAAAATTTTAGTGCTATATCACCACTTTTTATAGGATTTTTATTTTCAGCCGTTAAAAATTATTGATTTTGAATCCTTTCGATTGCTAGGTATATGATATCGAAAAATCGCAAAAATTATTTTCTAGAAACTTTAAATACGCTAGATCAAGTTTAACGGAGCCGATCGTCAATTCGAAAATTCCATCATCGAAAACCGCTCAGGAGTGCTCCTGAGAGCACAGCAGCCCTGCTCTATATATATATATATATATAGTTGAGCTGGAATACTATCGCTAGCAAACAGACTCCGTTGTCACCCATTTGTTTTCGATGATGGAGCCTCCATGTCGACGATCGGTACTGTTGAAAATGATCTGTACTATTTGAAGTATTTAAATTTCATGCTTTTTCAATATTGTTCTCTTGTTCATCAAGTGGGCGTAAAAACAAACAGCTGAAAATGAATATCTTCTGAAAAGTGATGATAGAATTTTATAACGAAGATTGAGAGTTTAGATCTTGTTCTAAATAATTCAAAAAATTTTCTAACCAAAATTCATAATATCTCCACACCATTAAACATGATTTAAAGTATTTGAAACTTTTAGAAATCAAATTTCATAATATCTCCACATCATTTACCTTACGATCAAAAGATTTCAAAATTAAAAATTTTTAGCGCCCGGTGTGGGATATGTACTAGTTAATGGTGTAAAATATGTTGAAATTATTAATTTCGATAGGGAAAATTCTAATTCAACTTAATTAAAGATTGCAATAATTCATAATTAAATTAATAGATTTAACAATCTTTTTAGAATGTCGTTCAATGTTGACCGTTCATGAGCTTAATGCCTGCATGATGGATCTTTTATCGTAATTTAAAAAAAATTACAAAATTTATTTTTCAAAAGTTAAAATGTTAAATCATATAACGATCGTAAAAATCATTCAATTTGAAGCTCATCATTGAAAATAAATTCCTGAGTGCATAAAGAGCTCTATATCTTATAAGAGTAATTATTTGCCGTATTCATATATATAAATATATATATTATATATATTTATTAATATATATACTATATATAATTATAGTATATATGAGTTCCTCGCTACTATGCATTAATAGCACTAAGCACTGGTGTACCTAAGTTTCCCGCCGTTAGATCTACCTTTTGATCAATTTCACACCGTTAGATCATACTATCACACCAACCCACCCACTTCAACCTAACGGGGACCACATCATCCAACCTGCTACATCTCTTAATCCAATGGCGCAAAAACATTGGTAGCATCAAATGTCTTGGGCTATAATAGCATAGTAGCTCTATTCTATATAATTATATATTAGTATATATAATATAATATAATAGATATATATATATATATATATATAATATATACGAGAAGAAAGAGAGAGAGAGAGAGAGTTAGGCTCCTATGCTTTCAAAAGTACGGAAGGCTTCGTGCTTGTAAGTTGTTTTCGATGATGGGACATTCGATTCGGCGATCGGTTCCGTTAAACTTGATCTACGCTATTGGAACTATCTAGAAACCAAATTTCATAATTTTTTGATTTCGTTTGTCTAGTGAACGAGTAGCCTCAAAATGAACGGCTAAAAATAAAAATCTCATAAAAACAGTAATAAAGGATTCAAAATTTAAATCAGAAGTATTGATCTTGCTACAGATGTTAAGTAGAATTTTCTATTAAATTTTCATGTAATTTGGATACTTCTACACCGTTGAACTTAAAAATGTGCCACATCGACCGTTAAAATAGTTATTTTTTAGACCTTTTGATCGCTTAGTAAATGATGTTAAAAAAATCTAAAATTTGGTTTCTAGATAGTTCCAATAGGGTAGATCATACCTAACGGAGCCGATCGTCGAATCAAATGTCCTATCATCGAAAACAACTGACAAGCACGGGGCCTCCCGTACTTTCGAAAGTACGGGAGACAGACTATATATATATATATATATATATATATATATATATATATA
>NC_033625.1:8161216-8204727 GCF_001540865.1 Ananas comosus
AGTACGGAAGGCTTCGTGCCTGTAGTTGTTTCGATGATGGGACATTCGATTCGGCGATCGTTCAGTTAACACTTGATCTACGCTATTGGAACTATCTAGAAACCAAATTCATAAATTTTTTGCATTTTCGTTTGTCTAGTTGAACGAGTAGCTCAAATGAACGGCTAAAATAAAAATCGCATAAAAAACATAATAAAGATCAAATTTTAAATCAGAAGTATTGATTTGCTACAGATGTTAAGTAGAAATTTTCTATTAAATTTCATGTAATTTGGATACTTTCTACACGTTGAAACTTAAAAATGTAGCCACATCGACCGTTAAAATACGTTATTTTTTAGACTTTTGATCCTTAGTAAAATGATGTTAAAAAAATCTAAAATTTGTTTCTAGATATTCCAATAGGTAGTTTTTTTTTTCGATCATTATGCTAACGGAGACCCGATCGTCGATCAAATGTCTAATCATCGAAAACAACTGAAAGCACGGCCTCCCTGTACTTTCGAAAGACGGAGACAGACTATATATATATATATATATATATATATATATATATATATATAATATATATATAGATATAATATATATATATATTATGATATATATAATTGGCTAGATAGTTTTAGAGGCCACCAATGTCCTTGGTGCTCTAAGTTTCTAGCCCTTAGATCTACTTTTTAATTAATCCCTTGATCAAACACTAGTTCCACCTCACCACCATACTACCATTCCTACCAGCATCAATCTCAAACCTACATCTCTCCATCCAATAGTTAAAACTGCAAAAGTACCATCATCCCTGGTGCTTTGAGATATTCTAGCCTACTAATATATATATATATCATTAATTATATTATATATATATATATATAATAGAGAGAGAGAGAGAGAGAGAGAGAGAAGAGAGAAGCGGGAAGAGGGGGGGGGGAAGAGGAGTGAGAGCAGGACTGCTGTGCTCTCAGGCAGCACGAGGCGCTCCATCCTCCTGAGCTGTTTTTGATGATAGAATTTCCAAATCGACGATCGGTCTTGTTATGACTTGATCTAGGTATTTGAAGCTTTAGAAAATAATTATTACATTTTTTCGATATATAACTAGCCAATCGAAAGAGTTCAAAATCAATAATTTAACGGCTGAAAATTAAAAATTCTATAAAAAGTCGGTAGATATAGCACTAATAATTTTTGATCAGAATATTAATCTTGTTGTAGATTGTATAAAGGAAATTTTGTACAAATTTCATCTAATTTGAATACTTCTACACCGTTTAAACTTGAAAACCGGCAGATACTCAAACATTAAAAAGTTATGATTTGAATCCTGGTTGACACTAGGTATAAATGATATCAAAAAAAATTACACAAAATTATTTTCTAGAAACTTCAAAATACCCTAGAATCAAGTCTAATGAGCGATCATCGATTCGAAAATGAATCAATCGAAACAGCGCTAGGAGCACGAGCCCTGCCTCCTGAGAGCACGCAGCCCTGCTCTCTCTCTCTTCGCTCGCCTCTCCTCATCTCTCTTCGGCTCTCTCTCTCTCTTCTCTCTCTCTCATATATATATATATAATATATATATATATATATATAGTAGTCCAGCTATGGTGCTTGGAAAAGCACCAAGCATTAGTGCCTTTTAGGTTTTCCCACTAGATCCTACTTCCGGATCATTTAACCATTTAGATAATATTATGTCAACCAACACCCACTCAACCTAGGGCCCACATCATCCTAACCGCATTATCGTTAAATCCATGGCCTAAAAAGCTACAAGCCACTAATGTCTTGGTACTTTTAAAAGTATAGGAGCTCAATTTTATCAAATATATAATTATATGATATATAAGTATATAATATATATATATATATATATATAGTACATATAGTTATAATATAGAATTAGGTGCTGAATACTATTAAATAGTAAAAGCTTTTTTGCTATTACAGTTTTTAACCCTGGATGAAAAAATTGTAGGATCAGGATGATATTATCCGGTTAGAGTTTGAGTGCGTCCCCTAGGTTGCAGTGGTCCCCACTGAGGTGATGATATTTGCAATCCAATGCGTTTAGAAAATATATGAAAAGAGTTGATCCAAAGGCTAAAAAACGTGGATAGAACATGTGCGATTTATCTACTAATAGGTAGCCCAGTCCAGACTCTATATATATAACTTATAAATAATATATATACTACTATTTATATATAATATATATATATTATATATATATATATAAGAGTGAGCTACTATTGCTATCGAGAAGCACGGAGCCTTCCGTGCTTCCAGCTCATTTCGATGTTCAGACTTTCGAATTGTCGATGTCTCCGTTAATACTATCTAGGAGTATTTGAAGTACCTAGAAAATAAAAATTTATGATTTTACGATATTTATTTGCTATGAACGAAGGGCTCAAAATCACACGGTGTGAAAATAAAATCTACAAACATGTAATAATATGCCACATTAAAATTTTAAATCAAAGATATTGTATCTTGTTTTATATAGTATTAAAGATTTCTATCAAAATTCACGTGTGTTGGATATTTTCACAACGTTAACTTGCAAACGGTCACTACGGCATTGAAATTTTTGAGTTTTGAGCCTATTCGGTCACTAGTCATTAATGAGTCGAAAAATATATAAAATTTATGTTTTCTATTACTTCCAAATACTTCTAGATCAAGTTTAACGGAGCGACGATCGACGAATCGAAACGGTCTCCGTCGTGTCGATAACATCGGCAAACAACAAGCTGAAAGCCGGAAAGCTCCGTCCTTACCGTATACCATGTAGCCTCACTCTATAATATATATTATATATATATATATAATATATACTATATATATATATAGTTAACTAGATAACGTATCGATAAAAACAAGTTTGTTGCCACCCATTGGTTTTCGATGGTTGGAAGCCTCCATAATCGCAATAGCACCGTTGAACATGATCTATACCACTTGAAATATTAGAGTCAATTTTATACATTTTCGATATTGTTCTCTTATCCATCAAGTGACCAAAATTGAACTGGTTGATAATAAATTATTTGGTAAAGAAAGTGATGATAGGATTTTTAATCAAAGATGCAAGAGTATAGATCTGTTTTAAATAGCTAAAGAATTTTCTAACCAAAAATTCAATTGATTTGGATTTCTTTACAACCGTTAAACGAAAAACGCTTCATATCGGCATCTAAAATTACAATTTTGAAAACCTTTGAGATTATTGAACAAATATGTGCAAGATTTGAAATTTGATTTCGTAACACTTAAAGTGATATAGATTATGTTCAATCGATGTCGACTTATCATTTGAGGCTCACATCATTCGAAAACAAAATGGTCGGTAAACGACAGGTCGTTTGCTAAAGATAGATTCTGCCTACTATCGTTTGCCTATATATCATATATATATATATAATATATATATATATTATATTATATATAATTATAATATATATATTATATATATATATTTATATATATAGGTTATATGTATATATGTATATGTATATGTATATGTATATGTATATGTATATGTATATGTATATGTATATATACATATACATATGTATGTATATATACATATACATATATATATATATATATAGAATTGAGCTCCTATGCTTTTAAAAGTACCAAGTTATTGGTGCTTGCAGATTTTTAGCTATTGGATTAAAAGATATGCGGTTAAGATGATGTGGGCCCCCTAGGGTTTAGTGGGTGGTTGGTTGAATAGTATAATCTAATGGTTGAAAATGATCCGAGGAGTAGATCTAACGGTAAAAAACTTACAAGCACCAAGTGCTTGGTACTTTTACGAGCACCATAGCTGGACTCTCTCTCTCTCTCTCTCTCTCTCTCTCTCTCTCTCTCTCTATATATATATATATATAGTTGAGCTAGAATACTAATGATAGTAAACGAGCCGTTTTACTACCAATTTGTTTTCGATGATAGAGCTTCCAAATTGACGATCGGCTCCGTTAAATATGATCTAAACCATTTAAACTACCTAGAAATCAAATTTCACGCACTTCGATATTGTTCTTTTATCCATCAAGTGAACAGAAAAATGAATAGCTGAAAATGAATTCAATTGATTTTATCCATCAAGAGTATAGATCTTGTTTTAAATAGTTTAAAGAATATTCTAACAAAAATTCAATTGATTTGGATATCTTTACGCCGTTAAACGAGAAAACGCCTTTTATCTACCATTAAAATTACAAATTTTGAAACCCTTTGATCATTAGGCAAATGATGTCGAAAAGATTTGAAATTTGATTTCTAAACACTTCAAGTTGTATAGATCATGTTCAACGGAGCCGATCATCAATTTGGAAGCTCTATCATCGAAAATAAATAGGTAGTAAAATGGCTCGTTTACTACTGATAGTATTCTAGCAAAACTCTACATATATATATATATATATATATATATATATATATATATAGAGCTAGGCTCCTATACTTTCGAAAGTACGGAGGCCTCCGTGCTTGTAAGTTGTTTTCAATGATGGGACGTCCGATTCGGCGATTGGTTCTGTTAAACATGATCTACGCTATTGTAACTATCTAGAAACCAAATTTCATAATTTTTTGACTTCGTTTGCCTATTGAACGAGTAGCCTCAAATTGAACGACTGAAAATAAAAATCTCATAAAAAATAGTGATAAATGACTCAAATTTCAAATCAGAAGTATTGCTCTTGCTCTTGATGTTAAGTAGAATTTTCGATTAATGTTTCATGTAATTTGGATACTTCTACACCGTTGAACTTAAAAATGTGTCACATCGGCCGTTAAAATAGTCATTTTGAGACCCTGTGATCGCTTGGTAGATGATGTCGAAAAATTATAAAATTTGGTTTCTAGATAGTTCCAATAGCATAGATTATGCCTAACGGAGCCGATGGTCGAATTGGATGTCCTATCATAGTAAACAACTTACAAGTACAGAGGCCTCCGTACTTTCGAAAGCACGGGAGACGTACTCTATGTATGTATATATATAGGGTAAATTACATACTCGGAGTCCTCACATTTTCATCAAATTTCACTTGTGAGTGCCCACCGTTTTTTTTTGCAATGAGTCCCTAATCATTTTGATTTCATTACAATTAGGTCCCAACCGTTAAAAAACTGTTAGCAATTAATCGGATCGCTACTCATCAGGCCTTTGCATACTCTTTTGGCATGTCAATTAGGTCCTAAACAATTTGCACATTTTTCATTAGTCCGTAATAAAACAATTTCAAATTTTAAATTAAATCAAAATATATTAAAATTAAAATTTTAACCTAACGAGAAATTAGAATTTTGAATTTGATTAAAACTAATAAAATTTGAATGGAAATTAAAATTAAATTAAAATTTTAATTGATCTAAATTTTGAATTCAAAATTAAAATTGATTTTGATTTTGATATTCAATTTACATTTAAAATAAGAATTTGAAACCGTAAAGTAAATTTAAAATAATGAATTAAATTAAAATCATATTCAATTAATTTGATTTTAAATTTAATTTGAATTAAAATTTAATTTGAATTTAAACTGATCAAATTCACATTTAGAATTTGAAATCAAATCGACGTTTTGAAATTTAAATTAGAATTGTATAATCCAAATGTAATTGAATTAAATTTAAAATTTAAAAATTAAAATACAAAATAGAATTTGAATTTCAATTTAAAATTTGATTCAAAATTAAAAAAAATTAAAATTTAATCTTAAATTAATTTTTTTTAAATTTAAAATTTAAATTGGTTAATTACACCAATTGGTCCTCAACCTGTCACCATTTTCAATAATTCCCAAACTTTTTTTTTGCAATTCCGTTGACAGCAGCGCCAACCGTGTGACTTGACATGGGCGCGCATCAGTGGCCTGACGGGGTTGACGGTAGCATTTTTCGTCAATTTTAACAGGCTATCGAACTGGCTTGGACTTAATTGAAATAAAACAAAAAGATAGGGAGCTTGATTGCAAGAAAAAAAAAGGTTGGGGCCTAAATTAAAAATATGGTTAGGACACATTGGGTATTACCCTATAATGATATTATATATACTATATATAATAATATATAATGATATTCTATATGCTTATATAGAGTGAGGCTACTATTGCTATCGTAAGCACGGAGCCTCCGTGGCTTCAGCTCATTCGATTTTGCGGACTTTCGAATCATCGTCGGCATTCGTTTAAATGATCTAGATATTTGATATGTTACCTAGACAATAAATTTTAGATTACGATATCATTTCTAGTGAACGAAGGGGCTTAAAATCAATGGGTGAAAATAAAAATCTACACTAAATGTGATAATATGGACTTAAAAAATATTAAATCAAGATATTGATCTTGTTTATTAGTATACAAAATTTCTTAATCAAAATTTCACGGATTGATATTTTACAACCGTTAAACTTCCAAACGTTCATACGACATTAAAATTTGTTGATTATGAGCCCATCAACTCACTAGCAAATGATATCGAAAAATAATAAATTTAATTTTCTACGTACTTGGGAAATACTGCTAGATCAAGTTTAACAGGGTCATCGCTTGTCACACCCCACCCCTCCTCCCCCTTCCGAATCGCAACTCAAACAAGCTAGGAGGCTACTACCCGTCACCATACAATAGACCTCACTCGAATATATAACACTATATAAATATAAATATATATATATATATAATTGTATATTATATATTTTATACTGATATAATTTATATTATAATAATATATGGTGTTGCTGTTGTTGTGTGTAACGCTTGGTCAGTGTGTGTGTGTGATTGTGTGTGTGTACAGGCAAAGGTACTATCCAGCCTGAATTAAAAATAAAAGAACAATAGTCCAACACAGTACGTAACCAAGATGTAATAACCATGTCTCATAATGAAATATAAAAAAAAGAAAGCAATGAACTACGCGCTTACACGCTCGCGCTCGCCGCCGTTGCCTGCTCGCTCTTTGCCCCTCGCCACCCATTCCCTCCCTTTCCCCCTCTTGCCTGTGCTCCTCCGTGTCTCCCTCGCCCTTTTTGCTCACACTCGGTCTCTGCGCCGTTTGCTCTTTCCCCGTCGCCCCTCCCCCCTTGCTTTCCATTTTTGCTCCCACCTTTTTCTCTCTCCTCTGTTTGCTCCTATGCTTCTGCTGCGCCAGCCTCTCTCTCTTGTTCCCGCCGTTTTTTTCTGCCGTGTCCTCCTTTTGCCGCTCTTCCGCTGCCTTTGCTCCTCCCTATCTTACCTCTTCTACCCCTGTGGTCTCCCCTTCTCCTTGTGTCGGTCCTTCCCGTGCGCTTCTCCCTATTGCCGTTCCGCTCGTTTCCCAGCCCCTTGCTCGGCCCCTGCTCCCTCCTCTTTCATCGCTGTCCCGGCCTCTCTCTCTCTCTCTCTATCGAGACATGCAGCCTGCGCGCGCGCGCGCGCGCGCGTAGCCGCCGCGCCCGCGCGCCTCCCTGGCCTCCTCTTCCTCGCCCCTGTTGGATGCTCTTCCTTTTCTGACCTTGGCGTTTCCCTCTGTGCGGTCGGCCTGTGGGCCCTCGGGTTGCGTGGGTGTTGGTTGCATAGTCTCACTCCCCGCCTTGCCCTTGCTCCCCCCGGTCTCCCGGCCGCACCTGCTAGTCCCTCTTCGTGCTCTGACGCCCCCCGCAGGCCTATGCTCTCTCTCTCTCTCTCTCTCCTCTCCCTTCGTTCCTCCCTCCTCCTCTCACTCTCTCTCTCTCTCTCATATCTCTGAGTTTTGCTAGAATACTATCAGTAGTAAACGAGCCGTTTTACTACCTGTTTATTTTCGATGATAGAGCTTCCAAATTGACGATCGGCTCCGTTGAACATGATCTATACCACTTGAAGTGTTTAGAAATTAAATTTCAAATCTTTTCGACATCATTTGCCTAATGATCAAAGGGTTTCAAAATTTATAATTTTAATAGTCGATAAGAGGCATTTTCTCGTTTAACGGCGTAAAGATATTCAAATCAATTAAATTTTTGTTAGAAAATTCTTTAAACTATTTAAAACAAAATCTATACTCTTGATCTTGATTACAAGACTCCTATCATCATTTTTTAAAGAATATTCATTTTCAGCCATTCATTTTTCTGTTAACTTGATGGATAAAAGAACAATATCGAAAGTGCGTGAAATTTGATTTCTAGGTAGTTTAAATGGTTTAGATCATATTTAACGGAGCCGATCGTTAATTTGAAAGCTCTATCATCGAAAACAAATCGGTAGTAAAACGGCTCGTTTACTCTCGATAGTATTCTAGCTCAACTCTATATATATATATATATATATATATATAGAGCAGTACTGCTGTGCTCTCAGGAGTATGGAGCCCTCCGTGCTCCTAAACCGTTTTCAATGATGGAATTTTTGAATCGACGATCGGCTCCGTTAGACTTGATCTAGCGTAATTGAAGTTTCTAGAAAATAATTTTTGTGATTTTTTAATATCATTTACCTAGTGATCGAAAGGGTTCAAAATCAATAATTTTTAATGGTTGATATCTGCCGTTTTCAAGTTTAACGGTGTAGAAGTATTCAAATCAGATAAAATTTTGATACAAAATTCTTTATACTATCTACAACAAGACTACTAATATTTAGATTTTATGCAAACCTAAATGCAAAGAGATCTATATTTTATGAATTTTAATTATTAGATCAAGATTTTTTTTTTTTTTTTTCTTTCAACTTTTCACCAAATAGTAGGACTGGTAATCTAACTTGCTACTTGCCAGGCAGCTCGCGTTTAGCTTGATGATAGTCATATTAGAGATAATATATAGTTTGCTGTTGTTGCTATAGTTGCCATCATTATATGTTACCTCACGAAAAAAAAAAAAAAGAAAAAAAAAAGAAATAACATTACAGGCAATTGCAAAGGTACTATAAACTCTAATATTAATACTTATTCTGAAAGCACTGGGTTCCTTTACTATATGCCTTTCAGCGAAAGGCTTCATGTTTTTATCTACACATCTGATTAATATGTCCTTGCATTCTTACAATATTATATAATCCAGAGCAAGCCATGTTTGGTAAGAGGTTATGCATCAAAATCAATTTGTGCCCATTCCCATCATTCCCATCCAAAGGATAAGAGTGCAAGGACAAAACATAAATAGGAGAAGCAAACATCAAGTAGCTAAGAGGTCATCTTCAATGTGGGTGCGTGTAGAAAATGACTTGGAAAAGCTATGTGCATGGAATCTTCTATTGCTCCATCCAAAGGGCCCATGCTTGGTTCTATCCCTTTTCTAGTGTAAAATTACATTGTTTGTTCCGAAACTTTTATTAGATTTTGATATTTGATAACTAAGAATCCAGAGCCTCAAAGTTCTTTGCCTTAGTACGTAACTCACAATAAAAAACTTAAAAAAAAAAAAAAAACATTTCATGCTCCTGGCTTGCTTGTTCGTATATATGTTCGTTAGAAATCTATTGGCTCTGTATCCAATCCAAACTTTTGATTCAATAGTTTAATTTTTCAATATAAAAAAATAGGTAAATTGTATTGTTATCTTCTGAACTTTTGGCGAAGTTTCACATTACCTCTCGAACTCCTAAAATGGACATCTAACATTCTAAACTTTAATATTTCGTTTATGTTACATCTTCTGTCAGTTTTCCGTCAAGCTCCATTAAGCGAAAACTGACAGAAGGAGTAAAACTAATGAAATATTAGAGTTTAGAGTGTTAGATATCTATTTTAGAAGTTTGGGGGTTAAGTGAAACTCGCCAAAAGTTCAGGAGGTAGCAGTGCAATTTACCCTATAGAACTTTTGACTATAAATTATTTTATTATAATATGTTACTTATGGATTGACTACTAACCCTCAAGTTAATGATCATACTTGATTTTAAATTTATATATATTTTTATCCTAAAATAAATTATACCACAATTTATCCTATATTTTATTGTAATAAAATAAAAGCGAAAGAAATAAATTAGAGTGGCTTAAAGATAAAAAAAGTGCGATACTAACTACCTACGATACTCGAACACTCTACTGTCCTGATGTACTCGCTAATATGATTGATTTACAATAGGTGTTCTCACTCGAATATAGAGATTTTAATACTCAGTTAATTTTCTGTAGTACTCGTTTGTCCCTTTTATCTTTAGAAGTATTGTTCTAAAAAATACACTTATTTTCTATGAAATTATGCAATGTAATTTTATTGTAGTTTAACATAAAATTTTTGTACTTCATTTCAGCCAATTAAAAAATTTTAATATAAAAATATAAAATAATATTTTATAATACTTTAGAACATTGCTTCTAAAGTATGATAAATTATGGTATGATTTATTTTAGGATAAAAAATATATATATATTCAAAATCAAGTATGATTACTAACTTGAGTTTTAGTAGTCAATCCATAAGTAACATATTATAATAAAATAATTTATAGTTGACGTAAATTGCATTGGTACCCCCTGAACTTTTGGCGAGTTTTACTTAACCCCCAAAACTCCTAAAATAGACATCTAATACCATAAACTCTAATATTTCATTTGTTTTACCTCTTCTGTCAGTTTCCGGTTAACGGAGTTTAACGGAAACTGACGGAAGGGGTAATATGAACGAAGTATTAGAGTTTAGGATTATATGTCCATTTTAGAAGTTCGAGGGGTAAAGTGAAACTTCGTCAAAAGTTCAGGAGGTAACAATACAATTTACCCATAAAAAAATTATAATTTAACAAATTGTAGGATGGAAATGTGAAAGCAAAAATCCGGGTGGATAGATACGGAGTACGTAATTCAAAAATATACTGGGTCTAGCCAATAATTTTATCAACTGTTGTATAATAGAGCAGAAGCTAATGAAGGGTAATTTAAGTTATATAAGTTCTTAGGCAAATGAAATTCAAACCTAGAATACCCAAAATAAAGATCTGAATTATTAAATGTGATAAAAAAAATGGTAAAATGCATACTTATACAGGTTCACAGATTTTAAAAATTGATTTCTTATGCATCAATATCCGAAATTTTCAAAAAAGGGCAATACTAGCTGAAAACTCAAGATATAGATTTTTTTTCTTTAAAAAAAATATAAATTTTCCTTTTTAGGTCCTGTTTATATTGTAAAACACTTTTACTGGCTCAGATCTTCATTTTGAAACTTTTATAATCATATTTTATCTTGTATAAGAAATATGTAATTTGTGTTGGATTTTATTAGATTTTTGTAATTTAAAATTTGTTAGGCCTCTTGGGCAGTCCAATAATTAATGGGCCTTACTTGGGAGTCTAACAAAAGTTTCCATCAGTGAGGTTTAGTTCTACATTGAAAACTAAAAAGATGTTGTTGGTATATATATATTCCTTTATTCTCAAGCTAGTTGCTTGAAAGAAAGTAAGAGTTATGCTCTCGTTAAACACACGCACGCACGGCACGAGTCTAGCCCGGCCGGCTGGGCGGCGGCATGCGTTCCATACACCTGGTTTATTTTATTTTAATTTTTATTTTTTTGATTTTATTTTTATCCTAATACGTATAATCTTAGGCTTATCTTGTTCTACGTACACGACTTTGACGCGTTGAAGTAAGATTCTCGCCTTGATTATATATATTGGAGGAGGTTGCATGAGTTCAGGAAGAACCCGAGTATGCCTAAACCCTACCTCGTCTTTTTCTGCTTTTTGGCTATTGATCTTTTTCGCTGATTTTTGCTTTTTTTTTTTTGCTGGATCTGAAGTTTGCTGGATTCGTCTTGCGCCACTTTGAAAGCGTGCCGATGGGGTGGAACATGTATGATCGTTGTATCGCTTGAGGTAATTGCCAGGAAGCCTCGCACGTGAAGGGACAATTTTGTTTCTAGGACAGCGCTCTGCACGTCTCTATTCACAGGCATTTTTTAAACCTTTTATTTACATTATTTGTTATTTATTTTTTTTCTTGAAATTTTTCTAAATCTGAAATTAAACTTTCGAATTATTTTAAAAAATATTTTAATAAAAGGTCAGAAATATCTTCCAACAATTTGAACATGTGTAATTCGAATATTCGCCATTTTTAAGAGTTTGAATGATTTAATATTGAACTCGAAAGTTAGGAGACTACTAGTGGGATGCACCAACCGATCCTTCCTAAAGTTGGCTTTGCTGAATCAACAAGTTTGGTTTTATATATATGACACCTACTCCAACTTGACTATGCTGGGTTTGGATCCGAAATGTGAACTTTCTTTGATTGTACCAAACAAGAAGCAGAAGCCGGGTGATTAGTACTGAAAAATTTAATAAGTAAATTACAAGTAAGTTCAGCAGGATGCAAAATCAATTATGTACCTTCCTATATTAACTTAGACAAAGGACGACAAGTTGGTAGGTAGTATCGACCTACCTGGCTCAGTCACATTCCTATTTGCTACAATAGTTTGGAATTTGACGGGTAGAAAAATATTCACACCAACAGTTAGGGCTGACAAATAGGCGAGCCGGCTCTTGTTCTGCTCGCGTTCGGCTTGGTGTTTGGCTTGCTCGAGCTCGACTCAAAAAAAATTCAAAATTTATTTCAAGCCAAGCATAAGTATTACCGGGCTCGCTCGAATTAGGCTAAAAAGCCCTATATATATAAAAGAGCAATGCATGTGAGGCTTATTGGAAAAAATCAAATAATTTTTAGTAATTTCTTCTAAAATATTTATTAATTTTAAGTTACTAATAAAATTGAAATATGGGCTAACTATATCAGTGTTCCCTAATTATTATTGTCCAAATTAATTAGGCTTAATTTGGAAGCATTTTAACAATTTTTAATACACTAAAAAAATTTTATTAAGTTCAATTGCCATTCACTATTAAAATTTTAAAAATTTAAAGCATAAGATATATATATATATATATATAGAGAGAGAGAGAGAGAGAGAGAGAGAGAGAGAGAGAGAGTAGGGCTAATGTGCTATTAGGAGCACAATAGTCCTTATGCACCTAACTTACTAACCATCCATCAATTTTGGTTGATGGGTGGGATTAAAGAGAGAAGAGAAATTAAGAAGAAATTCAAAGAGAAGAGAAATTGAGACACTCAATTTCTTCTCAATTTCTCTTCTCTCTTTCACTTTATCCATCCATTAAAAATAATGGATAATTAGGAAGTAAGGAGCATAAGGACTGCTGTACTCCTAATAGCATAGTAGTCTACTCTCTCTCTCTCTCTCTCTCTCTCTCTCTCTCTCTCTCTCTCTATATATATATATATATATATATATATATATAGTTGAACTGGAATGCTATCGGTAGCAAATGTGCTCCATTGCCACAAATTTGTTTTCGTTGATGGAGCCTCCAAATCAACGATCGACACCGTTGAACATGATGTATACCACTTAAAGCATCTATAAACCAAATTTTATACTTTTCCGATATTATTCTCTTGTCCATCAAGTGGACACAAAATGAACGGCTGAAAATAAATATTCTTTAAAATGTGATGATAAGAATCATGTAATCAAGATCAAGAGTATAGATCTTGTTAAATAGTTAAAGAATTTTCTAACCAAAATTCAATTAATTTGGATATCTTTACACCGTTAAAAGAGAAAACGCCTCATACCGACCATTAAAATTACAAAATTTGAAACTCTTTGATCAGTAGGTCAATGATGTCGAAAAGATTTGAAATTTGGTTTCTAGATACGTCAAGTGGTATAGATTATTTTCAACGGTGCCGATCGTCGATTTGGAGATTCCATCATCGAAAACAAATGGGTAGCAACGGAGCCCGTTTGCTACCGATAGTATTCTAGCTCAACTCTCTCTCTCTCTCTCTCTCTCTCTTTCTCTCTCTCTCTCTCTTTCTCTCTTTATATATGTATATAGAAAAAGAGAGAGAAAGCGAGTGAGAGTTGGGCTAGAATACTATTGATAATATTTGGCCCTTTTTGCTATCAAGTTTTTAACCATTGGATAAGAAATTATAAGGTTAGAATTATATTAGTCCTTTATTAGGGTTGAGTGGTCCCTCTAGGATTCAATGGTTCCCACTGGGTTATAATATTTAATCAAATAGTTAGAAATGATCAAATGAATTGATCCAAAGGTTAGAAACTTGATAGCAAAAGGAGGCAAATACTATTTGTCACGCCTCAAATTACCACGTTTCCCCGGGCACACCAACAAACCCGCCGTATACACAAGGATTTTCCGTGTATATGAAGCAATAGCTGTACCTGCAATAGAAAATAGCTACAACTAGAGTACAGAGCTGCTAAAACTAAAACATGTATAAATATAAACATAAGAGGGTCCACTGTACATACAAAAACCAACAGCACAACCTCGCTCCAGCGAGTACAACTAACCATAACAGTATGTACATGGCAAGATCTATCTACCTCTGCAAGGGTACTCCTCTAGCAAAAGACCAGGGAAGGGAAGACTCCAGCTCGCGACTCCCTTGCCTCGGTCAGAATCCACAGCAGCAGCAGCAACGGACGGCTCTGCAAAAAGATGGCAACAACTGGGTGCAAGAACTACTGTAAAACGGAGTAGTCCTCAATGGGTAACGTCACCGACCCCAACGGCCCACCCACTACATCTACAGTACAAGTATGCGGCAGATGGTAAAGGGTAAAAACAAGCTGGAAGTAACTCCATAGTTATATGCCACTAGACTACCGCTATCCAAAACATGTTCTCTGTAGACATAAATATGCATCACTAGCTACAAAAACAACTACACTGATCCAATCTCAAGGGACTGCCAATTGGTCCATCCAGCCTGTATCCAAGCTACACAGTACACTACCCACTGGAGTGGCCGGTCCAAGAAACTGCCCAAACGGGACTGCTGTGACATCAATGCAAGTAAAGCCTCACTTCGAAGCGGCACTTGTGGGCGCGACCCAACCGAGTATGCAAGCGTGTCTCTGTTGAACTCAATCAGGCTCACAAAGGCTATAGTCAATACAAATAGGTCAAACTGGTCTAACAACCAAAGCTAACGTGCCCTCGGCACAATCTGATATAAGATATAAACATCTGGGTCCTTCGTCAACCCCGATGGCACCCGACAGTACGGAACAGTCCAAACTCTACTGTCAAACGAGCTCGGCCTCTCAGCACGAGTGTAAACTCAACCTACACTAATCTAAGTATCCACGCTGCACTAACAGCGGTGATGCAATAAAGAAACTAGCTCTTGAAGTTAAGTCTATTAACAATTCGAAAATGGCAGTGTAGGTTTAACGGGTTTTCTGCTAAGTCATATCCTAGTTCAACATATATAACTTCATCTAAAATCATGAAATTATGCTCCAAATTCAGATTTCATATAAGGCATGCAAATCTATGAATTCAAGCTATAAGACATGATGATCAAGACAAGAAAACAAAAACTGCCACTTCTACAACTTAGAAGGAATAATTCCGACGATTTCGGTAAATATCAACCCACCTTGAACGCTCGTCCAACAGCGGCTAGAAGCCGATAGGAGCAACCCCGCGCTAGCTCGACCTCCAACAGCTAAGCCGGAATCAACCACGGTGCACGCGCAACCCTCCAAAGCTCCGAAGAATGAAATGAGATCGACCCTCAACTTCCCAATGAACGGGGTATACAAGCTAGAGAGAGAGAAAGAGGAGAAGTTAACCATGTTCTCCAAGCTCCCAGAACCTATAGACAAGCTGGGCGTCGGTTGGAAATATCGTCACAACAAAATGACCAAAAGATCCCTTGCTAACTCAAATCTGCCGACTAGGTACCGGAACTCAACTTGGGTACCCGTACCCGGCACTTAGTCAGCAAACCCGCGCGAGCTGTGTACCGGTACTAACTTGTAAGGACTAAGATTTTTTTTTACAGTGCAACTAAACTCTCTGTTGATGATGTTTATGTGTGTAATTTAATTACATAAGCACTCGTCAAGTTTCAGGAGAAAATGAGCTAAAATGGAGAAGATACGTGATTTTTAGTTTTCACTTAAGTGAATAGTAACTCCTGTTTTCCGGAGAAGCCACGGAGGAGCAGTAGGCTTCTGGTGCGTATCGGACTCTCCGTTCATAGCAGTCCAATAGTCGTTGTCGACCGGTTAGCTGTTCTATGAACTAATGGCGCTGAGGATTCTTGAGTAAGGAGTTTGACGCACGGATTCGAGAAAATCCCAATAAACGCTTTATAATATTGTAATGTGCGTGATTTGCCGCCTCTTGGAGAAGAGTGGATTTCTCGCAAATCGCGACCATTTGAGGTGAAACGAAATCATAGCGTTTGTTCTTCGATCGGGTGGCTGATCGCACTGGTGTGAATCCGTTCGCAATCGACGGCGATCTGCGAGGATCGCACTTGATCGAGAGAGGTCGGTGAGGGCAAATTACGTATTTTTTGCGAAAAGTCGCGAATATTTTTAAGTACCGTTTTGTGTGAGATCGCACGTGGAGGGGGTATTCAACCGGCATGTTTACTCAGGCTGGGAAGGATTTTAGGGTTGAACTAGTAAGTCTAGGTGGACTTTCTTGCATTTGCGGCCTTACTTCATTGTTTCTAGCGGTTTTCTTCGGATCCGGCCCTGATCATGCCCTAGACCTAGACCACCACAGCCACGGGTTCTTGCCACCCTCTGACCACGACGCACACTCTCGCCGCCGACGGACTAGATCTCGCGCCAGGCACCAGCGCAACCCCAGCCCTTTTCTTTTCCCTTTCCCTCTGCTGTTCCCACCGTTCTCTTCTCCAAGTGCTTGAGGAAGGGAGGACTCAACAGACCTCCTCCCTTGGCCGTCTCACCCTCCTCCGACCTCAGGCACACGGCCGGCCGCCGCCCCGAGAACGCCGCGAGCGACGCCAGGCAGTGCCGCTCACAGCCAGCAGCAGCCGCCCACCAGAGCCCAGGCCGAGCAAGCCTTGCCGGCCCTTGTTCTCTGCAAACCGGCCGCCATCGTGACCAGCACCGCGGTCGACTTTGACCAGGCCCCGGACGTCTACCCCGCGCCCGCCGCCGTCGCCGACGCCGTCGTCACGCATGCACCGCCTGGCGGCCCTGCCCTGCTTCGTATTGGCCGAATTGGCCGTTTCCGCCCCGCGTGCAGCGCCGCCAACGACGCCTAGCTACCTTCTCGGCCTCCATCAACGGCTCCTCCGTCGTCGGAGTTTCCGCCGGCCGCCGTCGGCGCCGCTACACTTGGAACCAGCGATTTCGTGCGCGACTATAGCTTGCTCCGCCGACGCCACGCCGCCGCCACCCGCCGTCAACCGATGGTGAGCAGCGGTACCTCCTCACCTCCCCGCACGCCATCCCTCGGCGATCTCGCGGCGCCGCGCGCCGGGCCGCCGGAAGCCGGCGAGAAGCTTGCTCCGGCCAAGCCCGAATGGGCTAGTTTGGCCGATGTGTCTATTGTTCTGAGCCTTCCTGAGCCTCCCCGATCTCTACGAAGGAGAGGCACGATGACCGTAGCAAATTTCTGATCATCGTGCTCACCTTAGATTTCTGCGGGGAGACTCCGTTCCGCTGTATTCAGCTGGTGTCGATGTCGCCCTATAAGCCTATGTTGGCTGCTGTTTTGGGTTTGCGCATGCTTATCGCATCGAGCTGTCTTGATGCGCTCCGGAGGTAGCAGCGTGATCGTTGTCAGTGCTGATCACAGGCTCACCTTCAACTTTGGAATCAAACAGTGTCCGGTTAGCCCTGTTTGGCGGCGATCTTCCCGTACTCGACGGCATGTGTTCGCAGAACTTCGGTTACTCCCGCGGCTTCGCATCTGTGACCTATGTTGCGCTCGCGACCTTCGACACGCCTCCTGCCGTCATACTAGTTAAGTGCACGTGCACCACGTCACACAATACTAGAAAAAAAAAAATTTATAATAAAATTTATATATTCGATAATAATATTTAATCATTACTAAAATAAAATGATAGAAATAAAAAATAGAAATTACAATATCATAAAAGATAAGAACACAAAATCTATCATGTATCATTAAAAAAAATACAAAATTCGTAACTAAACTAATTGAAAATGTCACCATTAGTTCCCTTCCGTACAAATTGCATTGTAAGTAAGAAAAAAATAAAATAAATATTAGTAAATCATTAGAATAGATAAAATAAAAAAAAATGTAAATTTAATAAGAACCATAAAGTAAAAAATTTAGCTTAATTTTATTTCTTGAGTTTTTGGAATAGGTGGATTAAGCACAATTTTACTTATAAATTTTGTCTAAATGATCTAATAAATAAATTTAAAAATACCACAAAAAAATAAAATATTAAAAAGTACATTTACCTAATTATCGATATTAAAGTCCACTATTTTTATACAACAAATGAATTGTTTACAATAGTGTCTCTCCAAATGCCAATGTGTGTTATAGCACTATCATGTTTAGAATATGAATCTAATTCGATTCATGCTTCAATCCATCCAAATAATTAGTTATTAATAATTTTTCATGCAATGTGTGTTAGCATTATTTTGTCCTAGAAAATCAATCTAATTCAATTCATACTTCAATCCATCCAAATAATTAGTTCTAATAATTTATTCATGTGAAATGATAAAAAGAGAAATATTTTAATTAAAATTCAAATTATCAAATTCGCGTATTAAATTTTGGCGGGCATTACAAATTTAAAATTTAATTTTGGTACTTAGATTGTAGGTATTACGTTTGAGAAAAAAAAATTTGAGAAAATGTTTGGATGTAATAAATTTAATTTTACATATTACGTGATTAGTGGAGATATTACGTGATTGGCGGGTAGGACGTTAGATAAGAGATAAATTTAGTTTTACGTATTACATGATTGTTGGGTAGAAAAAAATATTTGAAAAAAGATATTTTTGTCAACAAAAATAACAGATACTTTTATTTTTTATTCATTGATGAGATCCAAATGGCGAAAAACTTAAGATCTATATTTGAGAATAAATTATTATTTGAAGATTTATTTAAAATAGATAAAATATATTTTATATTTGAGAACACAGAGAATTGGTGTTGAATATTTTGGTAAAAATATTTAAAATTATATTTAATTAACGATTTTGTTTTGATTGGGCAGGTATTAATTTTTTTAAAAAATATTCTATGCTTTTACGACGCATTATTTAAATATTGAATATTTTGTTAAAAATATTTAAAATTATATTTAATTAACGATTTAGTTTTGATTTGGGGTATTAAAATATTTTTAACAATATTTAATGCTTTTATGGTGCGCCAAATTTTAATACTCGTCAAAATTAAATCTACTATTTATTTAAGGAAAAACCTACTATCATAAATTAAAATTAAAATTATCAAATTCGCGGGTATTAAATTTATGCGGGCATTACAAATTTTAATTTTAATTTTGAATACTATATGTTGGCAGCAAATAAATTTAATTTTATATATTACGTGATTAGCGAAGGTATTGCATGATTGGCGGGTATTACGTTAGATAAGAGATAAATTTAGTTTTACGTATGGTTGGTAGAAAAAAAAAATATGAGAAACGCGGAGTAGATAGGAGATAACGGATATAGAGGGTATTTTTGTCAACAAAAATGACAGATACTTTTATTTTTATTCGTTGGATGAGATTTAATGGCGAAAACTTAAGATCTTTATTTAAGAATAAATTATTATTTAAAAATTTATTTAAAATGAGTGGTTGAAATTTACTGGACATGACAGTATTAGTAAAAAAGATAGAGACATTTTTGGAAAGGAAAAAATTTCAAAACTCACGCTTTTATAAGTAGTATAGATATAGATAAATATATAACTTTCATATATAGTATTTTATTATTATCAAAACAACGATAGTAATAATAAATAAAATTACAGTATTCTAAAAAAAAGCATAAAACTCATAACTGAAATAAATTGAAAATGATCATCATCATTTTATAATTGAACAAAAGAAAAAGTTTGAATAAAACGTAAATTTTTAACTATTACGTCAGAAAAATTTCCTTCCCTCCGTCATTGCCGGTATCCAAGTAGGTTGTAAGTGACATAAATAGACGACAATGACGTGCCAGCAAGAATAATGATGATGATGTGTTGGTGAGGACAATGACTTACATATAGGTCATCTTCATTTCATCATTTAAGAAAAAAAAAGTTAGAATAAAACATAAGTTTTTAACATTATATTAGAAAAATTCCGTCTCCTCCCCTCATTGTTTGTATCATAATAAGCTGAAAGTGAGATAAATAGATGACAACAATGTACTAGTAATGACGAAGATGACGATATGCCGAGGGTGGATAGGAGGTATGGAATGAATAGCGGATAGGAGGCAAGGATTTAATTAGGTGGAAATAAGGGTAGCAATCCAGCTCGTGTTCGGAGATCGAATCGCTTATTTAATAAATGAGCCTAACACGAGCTGAATATTTCAGCTCGTTTAATAACGAACCGAACACAAGCTAGACTCAACTCGCTGGTGTTCGGCTCGATAACAGCTCGAATACAAATATTTTATATTTATATAGATATATATAAATAATTATATATATATATATAATATAAATGTTTTTATTATTTAGTTTTTAGCTAAATCTAAATATAAAGCCGAACTCAATTATAAAAAGATCATTTATATGTAAAATTTTAAATATTAGATCAAAGTCAAATGGATAAGATCTCATAAATTTATTTTTTATACATATCCTTCATAATTTTTTTAACTTATTATTCATGAGCCAGCTTGTGTTCGGTTCGTTAATAATAAATGAGCTGAACGTGAGTTGAATTTTTTGGTTCGATACTTTAACGAGCCAGCTCATGTTTGGCTGGTTTATGAAACAAGCCAGCCTAAGCTCGCTCGTGTTCGGCTTGTTGACACCCCTAGTGGTCACGATGCGTATTATAAATATTATAAAGATGACAATTTTTCCATGAAGCATAAAAAAAATTATTATTAGATAAGTATGAAGCGCAAAGAGAATCATTGTTAGATATATAGGCGGTAGTTATAAGGAGATAGGGTACGCGTATTAAAGGTAAGACTTGATACGTACTGTTTGATGACAATTTAGATAAAAAAAAGTGACAGATACTTAATTCGTCAGTAATAGGATTAGATCCAATGACTAAGAATTAATACATTTTATGATAATTTAAAATTAAAATAAAAGTTGTACGACTGTGATTTGTCACATCAAAGTTGAATGAATGATATTGCTAGTATGTGATTGTAATTATATTAATAGTGAGTGTCATTTTTGTTAAATTTTTTTTTTTTAAACTCCTTTTCTAAGTAGTACATATATATAAGCTGGATTACTATCAGTAGCAAATGAGCTCCGTTATCCCCCATTTATTTTTAATGATCGAGTCTTCAAATCGACGATCGGCACTGTTGAACATGATCTATACCATTTGAAGTATCTAGAAACCCAATCTTATGCTTTTTCAATATTGTTCTCGTGTCCATCATGTAGACACAAAAATGAACGACTGAAAAAAAAATATCCTCTAAAAAGTGATGATAGGAATCTTGTAACCAAGATAGAGAGTATAGATCTTGTTTGAAATAGTTTAAAAAATTTTCTAACCAAAATACAATTGATTTGGATATCTTTACACCGTTAGACGAGAAAGTGCCTTATATTGACCATTAAAATAATAAATTTCGAAATTCTTTGATCATTACATAAATGATGTTGAAAAGATTTGAAATTAGATTTCTAGATACTTCAAGTAGTATAGATCATGTTCAACGATGCCGATCGTCGATTTGGAGGCTCCATCATCGAAAATAAATCGGTGGCAACGGAGCCTGCTTGCTGCTAATAGAGTTCTAGCTCAACTTTATATAGTACCAAGCTCTTAGTACTATCAAATTTTCTGCTGTCAGATCTATCCTTTGATCGATCATTTTCACTCGTTAGATTATACTATTCAACCAACCACCCACTCAACCCTAGGGAACCACTATTATCCTAACTACACATCCCTTCATCCAATAACCAAAAACTTGATTGCACCAATCGCTTGGTACTATTTAGTCTAAGAAGAGCCAGCCCCCTTTAGCATCACCCAAGAAATATATATATATATATATATATATATATATATATATATATATATATATATATAGAGTCCCGCTACTATACTCTTATGAGTATAGAGCCCTTCATACTCATAAGTTGTTTTCAATAATTGAGCTTCCGAATTGACGATCCACTCCGTTAAATATGATTTAGAGTATTTGAAACTTCTAGAAAATAAATTTCGTAAATTTTCGAAATCACAATAAAGTTCATCAAGCGGATATAAAATGAACGGTCAAAATCGAATGACGTCTTAAAAATAGATGATCGAATCTGTAACACACTGAATTTTAGCAAATTGCGAGGTTCCAGTGTTAGAATAGCGTTTTGGGCTATTCCGGGTGTTTTTGTAGGTCGTTGACTGAGTACTGACTCATTACTCGTGTTGCGGGAATGCGAGGAGTACTTAGCACAAAAACCTCCAAACTGCAGGTTTTGGAGTGCTGAGTAGCGGTACCAGAGAGAGGGTACCGGAACTCCCCTGTATGACCGAGAGAAGCAGCTCTCGGGTTTGAGCTGATGGGTGGTCGGGTACCGATACGGCATCGTCGGGGTACCGGTACACCGTAAACAACCCGCTTGGCAGAAGCTCGGGTTGTGTTGAGATTGTTGCCTGGTACTGGTACTCTTGCCCGCGTACCGGTACACAGTGCAAAAACTGCGGTTCGTGTAGTTTACGATTTTTGGTGTTTGGAGAGGCATTTTTGGGATTGTTACAACATGTTATATAATACCCCTTTCTCCCCCACAACACCCTTTGTGCTGAGCTGAGAAAGGAGCAAAGGTAGGGTTTTCACCCTTTCTCTCTCTAGATTTTCCTTCCAAACTTTTTTTAATTTGATATTAGATCTCTTCTTCTTCTTCCTCTTTATGGTGGCAAGCTTATGGACCTTGTAGGAAGCTTGGATGTGAAGAGAGGAGCTTCTTGGTGGATCTATCTTCAACCCTAGCTCAAGATAGCTTGATTTGGAGCTTTTTAAAGGTTAGTACTCTTCTTGCAACATCTTTGTGATTTTTGCAAGATTTGGAGATGAAAACCTAGTTTTGAAAAAACTAGGATTTATTTTGGAGTTCCTTGATTTGAGGCTTTTGGAACCTAATTGATGAGTATAGAACTCTTCTTTATGTTGGATTTGAAGCTCCATTTGGTTGACTTGAACTTTGGACAAGTGTAGCTTGGTCAAAGGTAATCTTCTACCTATTTAGGCTTGATTTTTGGATATTTTTGTATGATGTTCGTTCGAAACTTATAACTCTTTTAGAAATTCTTTTAGGGTACTAGAAGCTTGGTAGACAACTTCGTTCGAAGGAACGAAGGGGTTCGAGGAGCATCCGGTGGGTTTGATCTCACCGAAATAGATGAACTCCCTCTATGTCTTTCCTATAGTTTTAAGACATAATTATATGTATATTTATGTTCAATATGACATGCTAGAATTTATGAAAACATAATATATACATATTATGTGTAGTAAAATTTATACTCTATATAGTAGAGGCATATATATGGACTTGGGCATAAAATGACACTTCATGATGATCTCCCTTTTTATGTGACCTTAGGAAGCATGTTAGAGAATGAACGATGATACATTCCTTGAAGGTTACCAAGCGAATGGGTTAGAAAAGTGGTTATCTTACATGAGGAACAATATACTTGTGTAGACAAGTAAATGTGATATTGTGACCTAGTGAATAATAAGGCTAAACATGAAGCTAAGCATATTATATTTAACCTAGTGTAATAACTGGGGCTTGACATTATGACAATGTATTTGACTTAGAGATTGATAGCTACACCCCATGACTTTGAAATGTGAAATGAGATTGTAACGACTTGGGGCGGATTATAATTGGAATAATTGTATGAAATCACTTGCATGATAGTTTATTTCTTCATGTAGTGGAGGTATAGGTAGAAAAGTATATGCATGACATGCATCATGGACATTGTAAATATCTTTTAATACCTATGCATATGGCATAAGAAAGTGACTCCCTTAACTTATAGTGGAATAGTACAAGTGTGAACTCTCATTTGAGATTTGAACATTAGATAGGATAATGACAAGAGTTATGTGCTTATGAACTAGTGACTTACACTTGACATAGTGAACATGAACGTCCTGTAGTGACACTTGAATTAATAAATGACTGCACCTTGACAGTGGGATACTATATTGGACTTTTGGGTTATTGGTACTTATTCCATGTTTTAAACATGATCACCGAGAGCTGGATACTATTGATCATGCTTGCTTGCCATTGTGCTCATTCGCACATACTTGTGAGGGTCGCTCCCTACAAGCCGGCACTCCGGAGATAGCCTACGTGACACAAGCTCGCCCGTGCAGGATTGAGCGTCGAAGTGGATCGGCGTGGGACAGGCTCATTCCTTGCGGGTGAATGTTGGACAACCATGGGGCCATCTAGGCACGGTGCAAGCCGGACTATACACGTATAGATCCATGACGAAATTGAACTTTGACACCTAAAACATAATGTGGAAACCGTTACTAGTTAGTGCATATTAGTTGGGCTTGTGGACATGCATGATAGTGCATATTAATTGGACATACTAGTGGTTTGCTACATTATGTTACCACTCGATGCATTCATAGTAGTTGGACATTTCGTGAGACATTATTACATTATCAACCTTAGTTGTAGTAAACCTACACCTATGTGGATTAGTATAAATGCATGGTTGGATGACAATGAAAAGTATAATTTATTTCTTGTAGCGTTTGGATATAATGAACATGCATGTAAACCGGCATTGACATATAGTTGAACATATGAAATTAGAACATCATGTAATGATAGTTAATCCTTTAATGGAGGCATGACTATGATTAAATATGTTTAATTTACTCGTCATTTATATATTGTTTACTTACCCCTTTATAGCATGCCTCAGTTGACCTAGTGGTGTATTTTGCCACTCTCGGCGGCTTACCCACTGGGAACTATTGTTTAATAGTTCTCACCCCCATTTGTTGTTGGTTTTATTTCAGAGCCTTCTGTGGCGGGAGAGGCTCGGGATTGTGGCAAGGGGTTAGCGACTAATTAGAGCCTATAAGGAGATATTATAGATAGACCCGATGTCATCTTCCCTTTTAGATTTAGTTATATACACTCTGTATATCTTGTGAACCTCTTTGTGATAGAGAATTAGTGGTTTTATATTACTCGCTCTAATAGCCTTGTTAGGAATTTATCTTGTTTATTTCTAGTTTTTGGTAGACGCCTTGTGTGCATCGTGGTTGTTTGGTGTACACGGCGGGGCAAGTCTATGCACGCGCAGGGCGAGCTTCCGCTCGGTCGGGGCGTGACAGAATCCTTCAATTTAAGATCAGAGTTATTGATCTTTATCTATGTAGTGAATAGAATTTTCTATCAAAAACTCAACCGATTTTGATTTTTTTACACCGTTAAACTAGCAAATATCCCATACCGGCCGTTAAAAATTGTCAATTTTGTGACATTTTGATCGTAAGGTAAATGATGTTGAAAAATTATAAAATTTGATTTCTAGACGTTTTAAATGTTCTAGATAACGTTTAACGGTATGGATCGTCGATTCGGAAGCTCTATTATCGAAAACAACTTATGAGTACGAGGGTGTACTCATAAGAGTATAATAGCCGGACTATATATATATATATATGCTAAATTACAGAAAACCCCCTTGTCAATACCCGCTTTTTCACTTCCTCCCCTGTCATTTAAAAACCTACACTTTGCCCCCTTGAAAAATGAGAAATGTTCACTTTGGCCCCCCGCCGTCAGTATTCCGTTAGGGTTCCATTTATATTCTATTATTATATATTTTTTATATCCAAAATACCCTCTCCTCTCTGCCGCCTTCTTCCTCGCTGCCCTAAACCGCCGCCTCGCCCTACACCGCCGCCTCGCCCTCTTCCGCTGCCTCACCCTCGCCCACCCCTCTATTCGCGTCCATACACATGCTCTCGTGCTCATTCGCTGTCTCGCTCTCGCCCTCGCACACCTCTCCATCCATGCCCACTCCGATCTCCTCCCTATCGTCACCGAAATGGAGGGGCAACGCGAATGCAGGAAGAGCGGGGGAGCATGTGGAGGAAAATAGAGTCGAAGCTGCGGTTGAGCGAGGCGCGAAGAACGGAAGAGGAGGGGCGACAGCTGAGCGAGGTTGGGGGAGAACACGAAGATGGTGAGGGCATTTTGGTCATTTTGTCACGGTGTACCCCCCTGTGAACATTTCTCATTTTTCAAGGGGGCAAAGTATATGTTTTTCAATGACAGGGAAGAAAAGTGAAAAAGCGGGTATTAACAGGGGGGTTTTCGTAATTTAGCCATATATATATAGAGTAGAGCTATTATGCTATCTGAAGCATAAAGTGGTTGGTGCTTCCGATTTTTTAGCACTTAGATCAACCCCATTGATCATTTCTAACCATTGGATTAATATTATTAACCAATGGGGACCACTCAACCCTAGAGGAGCCACTCAACCTTAAGGGGACTGCTATCATCCCAATCGTAAAATCTTTGATACAAGGGCTAAAAAGTCGGAAGCACCAACTACTTTATGCTTTCGATAGCATAGTAGCTCTACACTATATATATATATATAGAACTAGGCTAATATACCATTAATAGCACCAAGTCATTGGTCATACTCTATCTCGAAATATAACGAGACTACTAATAATCAGAGTAACTCCTTCTATATAGGGATTCAGTTATAAAGGATAGAAAAAGGAGAAAATTTGTTAAGAGAGTAGATCTCCTAAAAACCCTCCCAAAGAGAAGCTAACGTACTTATTCCTAAATCAACCATCAGACCATCTATGAGAATCTGAGTAAAACTAACCCATGTTTTAAGAACCCCTATAGTCATGTATAGTACATTCCCTACAAGCTATATATATATATATATATATATATATATATATCTCAGGCCGATTATACGATAATTATCGTGTTTCGTGAACCACGATGGTTCAAAAGGCGGCAATCTAGATGGGAAAGCTAGTAAAAGTGGGCAATCTAGTACGATAAGTTGGTTGGTTGGTGGGTGAGTTGGGATCATCCGGGTGTAGTAGGATTGGCGTGTAGAAAAATAAGTTACCGGTTTTTGAACTATCANTTAATTATATTTTTATAGAGTTTAGGTTATTGTGGCATATTTGCTGGCTCATAAGATCAAGCCAAGAAAACATATATTTATTTTGTATTTTGAGCTATTAAATCTTTTTTATATCAAATTCTATATAATGCTCTAAATTTTTTTTTTTTTTGAGAAAGAAAGGTAACATGCTATCTGCTTCGTTTATTTTTTTTGTCAAAAATAAACTTAGCTGGAAATGTGAACTTAGGGTCTCAGATACTTACCACGAAACCCTTTGCCACTTGCTCTAGAAATGGTCAGTAAATAAATATAAAAATTAAACTATAGATTGTATGATGTAAAGAATTTTAAGTGGCTTGTTTAGGAATCGACCTTGCTTGACTCAAAGTTAGGGTTGCTCGAGTTCGGCCCAAATTAATTTCAAGCTAAGGTTGAGCCTAAATTAAAATTTTAGCTTCGAAATTAATTTCAAGCAGAATTTGAGCGCTAAGTCGTTTCTAGCCCTACACCAACATACTATGAGATTTTATTTGACTAATTTGACTTATATTAAAAAGAATGATCTAAATGTCACAAGTTTGTGCCCAATCACAGTTTAATCCAGTGCTTTAAAAACCGTTCCCATCCAGCCGGTTGCATCGATTGGACCGTGAACTAATCGCTCTAAATGTCTACGTCAATCCGAAAAATTGTATTGCTCAACATACCATGTTGAATCATCCAAACCAACCGTTCGACTAATAAATTGGTAAACTGCTTGGATTCGTATCAAACTAGCAGAGTTTTTTTTTATTTATTATTAATGTTTGATTCAACGGTCCAAAATATTAGAATTCAGTATAAATGAGATTTCAGTTTCTCAATCCTTATAGTTGTTGTCGGCGTGATTGAACTAAGTTTCTTGGAATGACTCTATTTATTAATTTCACAATTTAATTGTTATTTTTTTAAGCATGAGAAAAATAAAATAAAATATAAACTATTTAATAATCGCGTGGTGGAACCAGGTCAACATAAGTTTTGGTGCCTCTAAAAGGAAGCACGTGTCACTACCACTCGCCAAAGGCTGACATCCGTACAACAAGGGCAGTATTATAATTTTAGTCCACGGATAAATTTATGAATTGGTAGGAGTTTACAAATTTATTTCAACTTTTAGTATTAAAAAAATTAACAAGACAAGAAATAGTTATTAGTCCTTAGATAAGAGGGTGTAAGATGTACATTTCTTCTCAGAGCAGATGTATAGCGGTGCTCATATATATATATATATATATATATATAATATACGTAATTACACTTTAATCTGTCACGCCCCGGGGTCCCTTTTAGTTGGAAACACAGGGAAAAGCGTTCAAATTTTTTTTTTTTTTGAAAACCTGACCCCAGAGTATGCCAGATCCCGCCACAAATGCAGAGAATCTACTGTTTACACGGACAGAGTCTCCCCTGTATTGCACAGCGTCGCACAAGTACAAGGTACAAACAGGATAACAACCACAACAACTAGATGAATATAAAAGACAGCTATACATTCATACATTCACCATTCACATCACAGTTTTACATTCAATATTTAAACAAAAAATCCACAGTAAACCTTTTAAAAAGGTTTCTAAACCCTCGTGGTAGTATTCTTAAAATATATAATTATATATACTATAATATATATATTATAATATATATATATAATATATACTATATATAATATACTGAGTGCAAGTAGGGGTGAACTGGCCTGGCCTACAACAAGGCCCGCTCGATGGGCCATAGTTTGGGCCGGGCTTTGGGTATTAAAAACTTAACTTTTTGGGTCGGGCCGGGCTTCAAAATTTAGGCCTGAAAAATTTTTAGGGCCAATTGGGCATGTCCAAGCACGGCCCGCCACAAAGAGCCAAAAGACCCCGATAATACATTATAATTATTAAAATTAAAATATTAAAATTTAATTAATATATAATAATTTTATTTTAAAAGAATAAATATATAATATATCATATAATAGTATATAGTGTTATTAATGGTATATACTTTTATATATATATATATATATATATTATAATATATATAGTATATTATATATGAGGATATATTATATATTAACAAATATTTAGTTCTCTATTAGATATATTAAATAGTATATATATATACATTATAATTATACATATCTATGAGTAAATATATGGTACATAAATTATTATACAAATAAAATATTTATGTATTATATTGATAAATATAAAAAATGGGCCTTCTCACAGAAGCCCAATGGGTATTGGCCATTGAGCTTGGACTTCGCCGGGCCTTAATTTTCAAACAAAATTGGATAAAAGCCGAACCCAAAGCCCAACATTTTCTTTGGGCCGGGCTTGGGCAAAGTATGACCCGACCCAAGCCCGCCCAGTTCACCCCTCAGTGCAAGTCCGGCACGTGTTCTTTTGGACCGAAGCGGCCACAATGTGCCAAACACGGCACGAATTCAATTCCGAACTGGACCAGGCCACATGGCCCAGCACGGTCCTGGACCGTTATCAATTATTTTTTACCATTCACCATTGAATTTATAACAAATATATAGTTTTTTCATAAAATAAATACCTTTTAGATAAATTTTTAAAAATGTGATTACCTTAAATTAATAATAAATTTTAAAAATAAAAAAATAAAAAAAATAAAAAACCGGTCGGGCCGATTAATAGGCCGGATCCCAAACGGACACGGCCGCACCCTACCCTATGGTCCGGTACGGCCTGCAGTCATACCGGGCAGGGCCGGCCTACGGGCGCCCGACCAGTTTTCGGAGTGGGCTGGGCTGGCCTGTCCTTATTTGGAGATTCTGGGTTGGAAGCCTAAAAGACTAAAAGAGAGAGTTTCCTTTTTCTATAAAAAAAAAACAAAAGCAGGGTTTATAGACTTTATCGACTGTAGAGTGCCAAATAGAGTAATTTTTTTACTTCCTTCCAAACAAAGTAAAGCTTATTTGAATCAAGCACGTCGTAAGAAGAATCCGACCCGTCACCCAATCCATTATAAAGTCTTTGTTAAGACATGCTCATACACGCATACATGCGGTGCAGGGCAGCCATGACGACGGTGCAGCCCAATATGCCGGCAGCCATCTCCCTCCTCCTCCGGCTGTTCCTCCTCCTCCCTCTCTCCTCGACGGCGGCGGCGGCGGCCGACAGCTGGGACTCTTCCTTGGTGTACGCCGGCTGCTCGGCGGCGACGTTCCCTGCGGAGTCGGCCGCCCAGCTCGACCTGGACTCCCTCCTCTCGTCCCTCGCCAACTCCGCCGCCCTCTCCCCCTACTCGTCCTTCACCTCCTCCTCCGTGTCGGGGCTCTACCAGTGCGGCGGCGACCTCCCCCTCCCCTCCTGCGCCGCCTGCGTCCGCGCCGCCATCCAGCGCCTCTCCTCCCTCTGCCCCTCCGCCGCCGCCGCCGCCGCCCAGCTCCGCCCCTGCCTCCTCCGCTACTCCAACGACTCCTCCTTCCTCGGCCGCCCCGACACCTCCCTCGCCTTCCGCCGCTGCGGGCCCCCCTCCCCCTCCTCCGCCGCCGCCGACCGCCAGGCCGCGCTCTCCGCCCTCTCGGCCCCGCCGGGCGCGCCCTTCCGCTCCGCCGCCGCGGGGGCCGTGCGCGGGGCGGCGCAGTGCGCGGGCGACATCGGCGCCGCCCAGTGCGGGGACTGCGTCGCCGAGGCCGTCGCGCGCCTCACGGCCGAGTGCGGCGGCGCCGGCGCCGCGTCCGGGGACGTCTATCTGGGCAAGTGCTACGCCAGGTTTTGGCCCGCGGGGGAAGAGGGGTCTCAACCATCATCCTGCGCTCACCGTCGGAGGACCCGATCCGCGGACCTGTGGGCGCTTTTCTCCCTCGTCGTCGTGGTGGTGGTGGTCGCGGTGTCCAAAGCTTAACTAAAGCGGGCTCGTGGGGATTCGTGAAAGTGTCAAAGGAAGGAGCGCGAAGCGAGCCGAAAGTGGTTCCCGGGGTTTTAGCTGTGGCTTGTTTTTGTGGCACTCTAGCGTTGGATTGTGTTGTTTTGTATGGGCTTGCACACTACACACGACCTTTTGCTACTTTTTTCACTTTTAACTACTAAAACCCAAAAAATGCTTGTACATGCAGGTTTTGCTGTATATGTGCTTGTATAATCTTTTCGTACTTTTATTTAAAAATATAAAAGGTTCTGCTTGCTTTATAGTAATACGAGAAAGTTAGGTTTCTATGTATTATTATCTATATATATTGTTTTATCCGGCAATTACTTATATATTCATGAAAAATTTTTAACTTTCTGATTTATTATTTTTAAAATAATAATATTTTAAAAAAAATTTATATATTTTAATCTATTTTAAATATATTTTTAAAGTTAAATTCTATTAGCAATAACTGTTAGCTCTATAAAATTACTATTTTGCCTTTTTAAATATACTCTTTTAGCATCACTGATTTTTCTTATTTTTTCTTAAGTTAGGAGCAAAAAAGTATTTTGATTTTGATCTTTTCAAATATATGCTACTACCTTTGTCAACATTCTTATTTGCTCTTAATTTAAGGGCAAAAGAGGCATTTTGATTTTTTTTTAACTATAATAGATATTTAACTCACGTTTAACTCAAATTAACTTAACGAGTAGTAACTGTAAGAGTATTTTGGAATAATAGAGGAACATATGAGGGGTATATTGGAAAGAGGTGTCTTGAAATAACGGAGGAATATATGAGGGGTATATTGTGAAAGAAAAAAATGTAGGGATAAATAAGATATTTCCAAAGTTTTGAAAAGTATATAGGTAATTATCCCTTAACTTATTATGTGTCAGTGGTGCTTGATATATCTTTATAGGTATGTAAAATAACAATAAAAGTAAATACATATCAAAATTCAAAATGATAAACAAAATAAAATAATTCACAGAGCGTCATACAGAAGAAATATTTGATCAATTTGCGGAAGCGAAAAGCCCGGCTATAATCTAAACATCACCAACTGAACTCGGGTAACTTTGGTTTCTCCTCCTATCTCAGACACTCTCCTTTCTGGTATAGAACCGATGGTAATTTTTCACCTGAATGCACAAGAGAAAGTGGTAGGACTAATATCTCCTTTATATAGAGTCTAGATTAACTTTTCATCAAAATTTGATTAGAATTCTATTAAATTTAAATAGATAAAAAATGGATAAGATATATCATATCAAGTAGTTCTATATCTATTAGAATTAATCGTAAATCTAAATTTAAATATGATTAATTAGATCACAATTATGAAAATTCTAACAACTCCCACTTGGCTCATATTAATCATATTTCATGAACGAATTTTTTATTCTCCAAACTTTATTACGCATTATTGAAAAATTTATAGTCAAATATCTTAAAACTTACTTAATCTTTAATTCAAACTTAAAGATTATAATGATAGGAACTATGGCGATCTATCTCTTTATATTGAAAAATTTTATTTTATAATTACCATATCATCTTCATCTCCT
This sequence comes from Ananas comosus, assembly GCF_001540865.1. Lineage (NCBI taxonomy): Eukaryota > Viridiplantae > Streptophyta > Magnoliopsida > Poales > Bromeliaceae > Ananas > Ananas comosus. Next base: position 8,193,854 of record NC_033625.1, read on the forward strand.
AATCAAGTACTGTATATGGCATAACTTAATGAATGAACTGAAAACTATATATTCATTCGTTATCAGACAAAACTTTATATCTATTAAATGGTCCAACACAGCTATATTAAAATTTTAACTTTAATGAAAGAAGGTAAAATGCTGTAATCTTATACATCAAAAGAACTAACCAAACCTATACAACTAACATGATCTGTATATGACCCAGGTGCGCGCCAGCCCCTTGGTCATTCGGTCTGCAATCATACATTTGGTACTGATGTATTTAATTGTAATATAACCATCCTCTATCTTCTCTCTTACAATATGATATATAGCGTCCAAGTGTTTACATTCTGCTGTAATCTTATTGTTATTGGCAAAGAAAACTGCAGTTGAATTATCACAAAAAATTCTTATTGGACGAGCAATGGAGTCCACAATTTTTAAGTCTGTGACAAAATTCATAAGCCAAATAGTCAGTGATGTAGTCTCGTAACATGCAATGTACTCTAAAGCCATGGTCGAAAGGGCAGTAACACTTTGTTTACTGCTCTTCCATAAAATCGCTTCACCAGTAAGTGGAAAAATATACCCAGCCGTAAACTTTCTAGTATCTGAGCATTTAGCAAAATCAGAGTTCGAGTATTCGATCAGCTCTAAATGATCTGATCTCCTATATATCAGCATATGATTAAATGTTCTCTTCAAGTACCTTATAACCTTGTTAGCAGCCTTCTAATGCTTCATATCTTGATTATTTTGATGCATGCCAAGTAATCCAACGGCAAAAGCAATATTTGTTTGTGTGCACATCTGTGCATACATAAGGCTGCCAACTGCAGAGGCATACGATATATTTTTCATCTGTTCAATTTTTAATTGATTTTTGGAACATTAAAAAGCATTAAACTTATCCCCTTTCTGGACAGGAGTAACACTGAGTTTATAATTATACATTTTAAAATTTTTCAAAACTTTCTTTATGTATGCCTTTTGAAATAGACCAAGTAAACTTTTATGCCTATCTCTTTTAATTTCAATAGCAAGAACATATAAGGCTTCACCTAAATCTTTCATTTCAAAACTTTGAAATTTTTTTTTTTAGTATTATGTAATTATTACTAAGAAACAACATATTATCAAAATAAAGGATTAAGAAAATTATTTTACTTTTACTAACCTTCAGATAAATATATTGATCAACAAAATTTTCTTTAAAACCAAAGGTCAAAATAATTTGTTTAAACTTTAAATACCACTGTTGGGAGTCCTGTTTTAGTCCACATGTTAATTTCTTTAGTTTGCACACTAAGTGCTCCTTTTCTTTTTGCGAGATATATACCTCTTCATAGAGGTTCCCATTTTAAAAAGCAGTTTTAACATCCATCTAATATAACTCGAAATCAAAATAAGCAATTAGAGATAATAACACGAAATGATTCCTTTCTGGATACTAGAGAGAAAGTCTCTTTATTGTCAATGCCTTCTTTCTGAGTAAACCCATTTGCCACAAGATAGGTCTTATATCTCTTTGGTCTTATATCTCTTTATGTTACCTTTAGATTTTTATTTAGTTTTATAAACTCACTTGCTGTAGCACACTGAACTTTAGCAAATTGCAAGGTTCCAGTATTAGAATAGTGCTTTGAGCTATTCCGGATGTTGTTGAGGGTTGTGGACTAAGTACCAACCTAATTCTCGCGTGTTATTAGGCGAGAGTAAGTACTTAGCACTAAAACCTTCAAAGTGCAGGTTTTGGGGTGCTGGGTATCAGCACCACAGAGGGGTACCGGAACCCCGACGCATAACCGAGAGGGCTGCTCTCGGGTTTGAGCTCTGGGAGGCTGAGTACCGGTACTGGAGCCTGATACCGGTACTGCATCGAGCAGGTACCGATACACTGCAAGCTGCTCGCTTGACAGAGATTCGGGTTACGCAAGTCTATTTGCTGGGTACCGGTACTCCTGCCCGAGTACCGGTATGCAGTGCAATTTGCAGACTGCTTATTTTTTAGGGGCTTTTTGGGGATTGTACACTTTTATAAATACCCCAACACCCCCATGAGGGCTCTTTTGAGCCTTAAAGCAGTGAAAAAGAAGGTGAGTGTTCCCCCCTTCCTCTCTCTAGATTCTCCACATAGATAGATGGATTTTTGAGGATTGATCACTAAATTCTTCTCCGTTTTGCTTGGTGATGGTTCTTCCACCTTGGAACCTTGGAGAAGCCTTAGAGTTGAAGTTTGGAGCTTGGTTGAGGAAAGATCTCCAACCCTAGTACCTTCCTAGCTTGGTTTGGAACTTAGAGAGAGGTTGTAGCATATATTGCTCCTTAGATTGTGTTTTGGAGAGGATTTTGGATGTTAACCTAGTTTTTAGAAAACTAGGGTTTAAATTGGGGTTTCTCTTGGTAGAGTCTATGAGGCTAAACTGTTGGTTCTAATGCTTCCTTTTAGGTTGGATTTGAAGCATTCTAACCCCTTTTGAGAGTTTAGAAGGGTTTTACCTCATCGAAGGTATTTTCTACCTATTTATGGGTTGATTTTTGAGAAATTTCGTGGGGTGTTCGTTCGAAACCTCTAACCCTCTTGAAATTTTTGTTAGGAAGCTAGAAGGCTTGTAGACAACCTCGTTCGCGTAAACGAAAGGGTTTCGAGGAGTATCTGGTGGGTTTGATCTCACCGAAATGGGTGAACTTCTCTTATGTCATTATCTTGGCTGTAAAATGAAAAATCATACATCTTTATGCTAGATAGAATATAAATGAATTTTTGAATGCCTAATATATACATGTTATATGTCATGCTTTATATCCTCTATACAGTAGGGTGATAGTTATATATGGAACTTGCATGTGAAATGATAACCTTCATGCCATGTTAGAAAGCATGTTATATTTAGTAAAATAACAAGCTTTTACATGCTTATAGACAAAGGACTTATGCTTGACATAGTGAATATGAATGTTATGTAGTGACACTTAACTTGGTAAATGGTTAAACCTTTACAATGTGACATAGAGATCGACTGTTGGGTCGCTAGTATTTGTACCATGTTTTAGACATGATGACTGAGGACTTGAGATGAATGATTATGCTTGCTTGCTATTGTGTTCATTCGCATATGCTTATGAGGGTCACTCCCTACAAGCTGGCACTCCGTAGTTGTCCTACGCGACATAAGCTCGCCCGTGTCGGATTGGGTGCCTACTGGTTCGCCGTAGGAAAGGCTCATTCCTAGAAGGGAAAATGTTGACTACCACATGGCCATTAGGCGACACATGCCGGACTACACTTGTGTAGGTCCTAGTTGGAATTGAACAATGACATTTAAAAGAATAATGTGACAATCACTACTAAATGTGCATATTAGTTGGACTCATTGGACATGCTTAGTGCATATTAGTTGGACTCATTGGACATGCTCATTCATGATAGAATAGCCGTATTACATGTTGAACATCATGCTAATTAGAGGTATAGTAGCTTAATAAATTAATACTTGCTCAATATCCATGTTATTTATTTAGTTATATTTATACTACTCATGCCTCTATGACCCACTGGTGTATTTCGCTGATATCGGCGGCTTACCAATTAGGAACTATTGATTAATAGTTCTCATTCCTATTTTATTGATATTTTTGTTTATAGAGCCATCCGCACCAGGAGGGTTAGGGACCGCGGCAAAGGGGTCGATTGCGTTTAGCTAGACTAGCCGGGAGTATTTTGCTAGATGGTCATCTCTCTTTTTGTTCTTGTCGGAGAGGGATGTGTTGTACCCGTGTATAGAGACCATCATTTTGTATCTAGTTGTATCTTATTTGATTCCTATTGTATGTATTACATTATGGATTATTATAGTTGTTAAGTTTTATTTTTCCTACTTGTGTTTAGAGATTAGTTGTATTCATGCTCTGATATTGTACTAGATGTTATTATATTCTCGTTTAATTATCGTTTTGTTGTAGATGCCTTATATGTTATAGGCATATGGCAGGTCTGGGCACGCACCGGGCAGGCTTCCGCTGGGTCCCGGGCGTGACACTTGCATTCTACGGGTTTAACTCCTATATGTAACTCAACAAGATCCATACCTCATTGTGGTTCATGAATTCAATCTCATCTTTTATGGCATTGTACCATTCTATAGAATTACTACTATTTATGGCTTCAAAAAAACTAAGAGGATCATCTAACTTCTACCTATTCTCATATAAAGATAGATAATATAATTACTAGATACAACATGTCTTCTCTGTCTTAAGAATCTTCTTAAATCTATCTGATTATTCACTTGTACATCTTGATGCCCACTTGTACATCTTGATGTGAATTATTTATTTGTATATCTTGATGTGAATTATCAATGATAAGTTCACAATCACTTTGTGGTTTCAAAATAACTTATTGTTCAACTGAAATAGGAACCATCAAATCATAAAGGATAATAGCGGGTCTGTCCTGTACAGAATCTAAATACTCTTGAATGAGACAATGAAAAGAAGAAGAAGAGAAGGAAGGAGAAAAGCAAGAAGAAGTTCTCCGGCGACCACACCATAGCCTCAAGGTACATCCAAAATGTAGATGGAGAAAGCTTTCTAAAGTAAATTAATGCTTGCTAATAAAATTTGCTATAGTAATGAGTGGAAGAAACAAACACTTTCATTCAAAAAAAAAAATACTTGGCTAATTACAAGCTTAGAATCAGAGAATTTAAATAGAAGAAGAAAATTTGAGGTTTAAGAAAATCCAATTCAACATGTACCCCTAAAAACTAGTTGGCATAAACTCCACAATATGACCCACAACTTACACAAATTAAGCGACTACTCTACTATTTACATGACTTAGTCAATTTAGCCCACTACTGGCACTACTAGGGATGTCAATGGGTACGAATACCTAAAATTTTATCCGAACCCGAATCCGAACCTGAACAGAGCGGATTTACCCGATGCTAGATGGATATGGCTTTGGATATGGATATCAAAAATAAAAATCCGACGGATATGAATTCGGATTTGGATTTTAACTGTACCCGACCCGAACCCGAACCCGACCAGAACCCAAATTTATTTTAGGGTTAATTGCATACACGTCCCTGCAAACATGATGAATTGTAGATATATCCCTGCAAAACTCAACTTTCATAAGTTGTCCCTACAAAAGTCCTAATGTATGCAGATATGTCCCTGTCGTTAGTTTCCGTTAGAGAAATTTTGTTAACCATAATTAAAATACTTAATTATAGTTAATTAATAAGGTAAATTTACAATTTTACTCTTCTTCTTCCCCTCCCTCTTCTTCTTCCCTTTTCTTCGTCGCCGGCGAACCCGACCCAAAGTATGGGTGAGAGATCGTGACCTAATTAATGCCGTATATAAGACAAAATGAAATGTGGGAGATCGTGGCCGTCGAAAGTGAAAAGACGGCTGAGAGAGAAATCGTGCGGGCCAATTCGAAATCATAATTTCGAAACTCCCTCCTTCAAAAAAGATTACACCAGCTACCGAATCGTCTATTCGGAAGCTGCCGAGGGGGCAATTATTAGGGCCAATAATAATTTGCCACGTGATGGGTTGGTGCGCGATTCAGCGGGGAGCCAGGATTAAATAGTATGCACCGGGAGTAGAAAAGAAAAGGAAGTCACGGCATAACCGTAAGGAACAACCGCAAGCAATTAGGATCGGCTCGTAGTGGCCCACAAAAATAGAGAGAGGCCGATCGTGTACATAACTGCACAATAATAAGCGGAATATAAATATACGAGTAACGCCTAAAGAAGAGGACTTTTTCTTGCGTAAAGAAGACCACCTTTCAATTTCTCTGCATTTTCTTGCTTTTCTAGGAGTAATTCTACTTGCCATCTTTTCCTTTTCCGCATTTACTGTCTTTCTTAGAAATAGCTTTAGGGTTAAATTTTTTGAGTCTGTATGCCCTACGGGCATACTCTCTTTTGTACAAGTTTTCAAATTTGATTTCAATACATACAGGCATTCGGCTCTTCAGCCAACCCAAAATACTGTGTATTTCGTACATTCAGCTCATTTAGCCAAACTGTTTCCAAAGTAAAGGTTTTCGAACCTAGCTGATACGATCCCTCATCAGCCGACTCGCTTGATCCGTAGGAGGGTGCAAACTTTGAGGGTCACCACGTGAAGCCGTACCCAATTCCTGCACGCTTCCCTAGGGAGACCTTTGACCAGGTCAAAGGTTGAGGAACTCGGCTCCTAGCATATATCATGTTAGTTGTTTGATCTAACTTGTTTCTTTGGCTACTATTATTTACTCTTTGGCCATTTTACATAAGAAATCCACTAGTTTTGTATTTTCTCAAAAGTGTACCATTTTTTTCATTTTTTTTAGATTCAGACTATATTTTATTAAAACTGACGAATATACTTCTATAATCTTATGGTTCCACCGCGGTCCTTCTGTACCTTGAGGAACGGGGTGACATGGACGCACCAGAGTTGGTGTGGAGACAGCGGATGCAAAATAAGTCGTTCGACGCTGCTACCGTCAGATGAGACGTGGGTAAGCCGGGGGTCAGAGAAAGAAGAGATAGAATATTTAAGGCACAGAGATATTTTGATTAGTTTTCAAAATATTATAATTACATATGACTCTCTGTATCAAATAGCAAATATATATCTAAAAAACTCAAGTTATCAGATTTATCTCTCTAAAAGTCCTTCCATCTACAAATATATTATTTTGTTACCAAAATTTAGATAACTATGAGTTGAAAAATTTAACACAGTTAGGTAAGGGAGAAAATAATCTTTTACCCTTATATATATTATTTATATTCTAATATTGAGTTCCATTATTTTTCTCACCGTCTCCTCTATATCCATGGCAAGGTGAGGCCCTCTGTCGTGCAAAAATGAAATACACTGCATGTGCCGCGGCAAAGATGAGGAGAGAGAGAGAGAGAGAGAGAGGGATAATTTTGTAGGATAAATTTGTAAGAATAAAATAATCAATTTATATTTCCACTGTTAAAAAAACTAATAGTGAATCAAATGAAGGGGCATATATGAATGAATCAGAATTTTTGGAGGAATATTTTCACAAACTAAAAAATTTTCAAAGAAATAAACCTGATCACTTAAATTTATAGGACTATATTTATTATTTGATAACTTTGTAAGGCTTGTATGAAATTAACCTAATAAAAAAAGTGAATCGCTTTAAAAAAAAAAAATTACAAAACTAGTAATTTTTTTATAAAAAAATATCATTCCTTTTTTTCTGCTTTGTTATCAAATTGGTCAAAATGCTGGTAAAAGTATCATTTTTATTAATTGTTTATATATTCTTTTGTTTTGTAAAAATCAGTCCGTCACAACTAACGGGAACCTTCACTAGTTGATGTTAAAGTGCATACATGACATGACGTTTTTTGAAGCCCCGATTCTTTTTCCTTTTCCAAAAGAGAGAGCACTTCTCTCAGAGAGAATCCGAAAAGGGCAAAAGCTTAAATTAATGCACGCATCACGAGTACGAAGACAAATCCAATTGATCACCACCGTCCATTTCGGAACCAACGTACCCTGATCGCAAAGCACTTTATTCCCTACTATTCGCGCTTTCGTCGACACACAAATCACAACCATGTAAAATTATTGTTAATAACTAAAACAAGGTAATAATGTACAGGAGCGCCCCCAACTTATGCTATTTTAAATTAGCCCCTTATTATTTAATTTTTGAATGAACACCTCTTAAGCTCTTGATTTCAGCAATTTTAGTCAGCAATTTTAGTTAACTTACTAAGTTCAGCAATAAATTTATAAAATATAATAACGAAACTATCTAATAAATAGAATTATAATCATTGATAACTAGTAGCTAATATAGTACAAAATTTAGTAAAAATCCTCAATATAATATGTTAAAATGTACTTAAACCCCTTTCCGGTCATAGTTACTTCAAACTAAGATCTTAGACTTTCTCATGTATCTTAACTATTAATTTTTTTAATTTGAATTAAAAAACTTTATTAAATTTTGATAACTTTATCAGCTATAGTCACCATCAATTATTAGTTTTATCTAATAAAAGATAATTGCAAATAGCAAAATAAATAACAAAATCCTCATTTTTAGTTAAACTCTCCGATTAATTCAATTGTAAAATCACTAAATAGAATAGATAAAGTGAAGGGCGCAATTTTCGATAACTTATAAAGGTAAAGGGGTGCCCTTGCAATTTTACCTAAAGAAACATTGTTAGGGGCTTAGGGCCTTTGATTAATGAAACCGTTAGGCCGTTTAATTAATCCCGCGCTACGCCCCCGAACACGACTGTGGGCGAAACCCTAATCGGTCCTTCTCCAAATCGTACACCATGTAGTAGTTTTGCTGTTGAAAGCTCCCGAGTATAATCTACGGCCCCGCTCCGCCGCCGTCGTCGCCGGAGACAACGGCGAGGCATACCGCCTCGGCCGCCGCCGTGGCGGGCCCGGCGAGGACGAAGCAGTTCTCGACGGGGAGCCGCATGTCAACGCCACCATTGAAGTGAAGCGCGAGCTCCGGGAGCCCGAGCTCCGCCGCCGCCGCGGGGGAGCGAGGCGGGGATTGGGGGAGGGTGAAGCAGGGGCGGAGGCCCGTGCGGCGCTCGGCGGCGGCGGAGCGGTTGAGGCGCCCGGCGACGCGGTCGAGGAGCGCAGCGGCGAGGGGCGCGAACGCCGCCGGGTGAGTAGGGGGGAGGTGAAGGTGGTGCAGGAGTCGACGATGGCAGCTGCCGTCTTCCGGCGGTGTCGGGACGACAGCCCTGCGCGGAAGCCGCACCCTCAGCTCCGCTAGCCACCAGGTGATCCTGCGTAGCCCACTTAGTAGTATCCGGAAGGTGAGGGTGGGGAGACGGGAACAAAGCTGTAGCGTCCTCTATTACGCCGTCGCCGTTACCGCCTGCCGCCGCCGCCGCCGAGGGATAGGATCCGCTGACGCATCGGCTCGTCGTCGAAGGCGCGCGGAGAGGAGGGCAGTAGGAGAAGCGGTTGAGCGCCCAGCTGCGCGGGAAGGAGGGGCGCGCCGCGCCGAAGGCGGCAGGCCGTGGGGGCTGCGGTCGAGAAGAGGGAGCAAGCCGAGACGGAATCCGGAGGATCGGGAGGGCAGGGCTAGGTGTTCGGCGAGGAGGAGCCGGCGGTGAGTCCCGAAGGCTGCGATAGAGGATGGAGTACGGATGGCATAGTTGGGGCCTGGCGGCGTGGAGAGGAGTTGCGCATAGCGCGGCAAGCGGAGAGGAGGCGGGGAGGTGATGCCAGAGAGCAGGGGGGTTGAGGCAGGAATGCTAGGCGGGAGGAGGAGAGGATTTGGGGAGGAAGGTGGGGGGGGGGAGGAGGGGGGAGGCAGCTGGTAGCAGCGTAGGAGTGGGTGCAGGGGAGCCAGGGGAGGGGGCTGGCGGAGTCGAGGAGGAGGAGGAGGGGCTGGGGAGGGGACCCGAACGACACGGCCAGGGAGTAGCCGCCGTACGAGTGCGGGAACAGAGCAACGCTGGAGGAGTTCCAGGAGGAGGAGTTGATCAGGTGGGAGGCGCGGCGGAGGGAGGCGGACGAGAGGAGGAGGAGGAGAGGCGAGGACGACGACGCGGACGACGCGGACGACGCGGACGAGGGGAGGTGGCGGAGGAGTGGGAGGGAAATGGCGGCGGCGGCGGCCATGGAGGAGGAGGAAGAGATGGTGAAGACGATCAGGATCAGGAAGCCGAGGAGGAGAGGTGCTGGCGACATTAAGAAAATTGTTGTTGTTGTGGTGGTAGAGAGTATAGAGAAATAGAGAGAAAGAAACAAGTATAAGGATGAGGACTGAGGAGGGGTGGTATTCTTTGCGTAGGTTGATTGATTATTTATGAGGGGAGGAAGAGCGGAGCGGAGAAGATGGTGGGACCACCAGGAGCCTCTAGGCTCTAGCTTTTCATATAACCATTTGGAGCTGAGAAATTACTACTCCCACAAGTGAAAAGCGGTCAACCTTTTTTTTTTTTTTTTTTTTTTTTTTTTTTTTTTTTTTTTTTTTTTTTTTTAGGAGGTAGGTAGCACGCTATACTCACTTCGTCTATTTCATCTAGAAAATAAACTTAGCTGAAAATATGAATCAATTAGGATTCAAACTTGGGACCTCAAGTACCAACCATCAAGCCCTTTACCACTTGCTCTAGGGACGGTCGGTAAGCAGTCATCTTTGTTATTAGCTTTACTACAAAAGTGGGGTTTGAATAGCAGCATGCAAGGTTGCTAAATATTCAAAAAACTTAAAAAAACTTCATTTACAGTAAAAAGGTTTTCAGAAATTACATATTTCTATGTTTAGTTTGTACAGTCATCTCATTTAAAGTTACTAGCATTGTAAAATTATGGATATATTTGGTTCAGGTTATCTTGACAGGATTATAGACAATCCTGTTAGTATTACTGTGTTTGGTTCATCCGATATGTAATCTGTTCGGTATTGCAGCATTACAAAAGGTGTAATATTACACCAAAAATATTACCGAAAGAGGGGTATGTATCTTGAATTACTGAAGGCGGCTAATCTTGCATATTATATAAAATTATAAGTTTGCCCCTCCAACTCTCCAAACCTTTTCAATACGTCATTTTAAAAATTTTAAAAATTTTACCCCTCCAATTTTTAAATTTTAAATTTTAGATTTAAAATTAAAATTTTAGATTTAAATTTAAATCTAAAATTTTAATTTTAAATCTAAAATTAATTGAAAATTTTATATTTTATATTTTAAATTTAAATTTTCAAAATTTCAAATTTTAATTTTTAAACTTCAAATTTTAAATTTTAAATTTTAAAATTCAAATTTGTATTTTAGTTTCTAAATTTAAATTTAGATTTTAAATTTATAAATTTTATATTTATATTTTAAATTAAA
>NC_033625.1:8206047-8208625 GCF_001540865.1 Ananas comosus
AAATTCATATTTGAATTTTTAAATCTCAACTTTTCAAATTTAAAATTTAAAATTTAGATCTCAAATTTTAAATTTTAATTTCAAATCTCAAATTTTAAATTTTTAAATTCAAATTTTTAAATTTAAAATTTAAAATTTAAGATAAAATTTAAAATTTGATATTTTAAAATTTAAAATTTGAAAATGTCCCATCCAGTTGAACAGCAGAGTTCATGTGGGTGCGTGCGCAGAATCGTCGAACGAACAGAATTTTTTCTATCCGCCAAAAACGTAAACAAAAAAATACATTAAACTTTATTGAGAAAAAATAATATAATACAGTTCTGCACGAGATTATATCACGAGCGAGAATGCCTTCCAATTTTCAGGGCCTATAAGAAAGAAAACTTTGATTTAAGATAAAAAATGAAAAAAAAAAATGAAATTCAGTAATTGGTGATAAAAAATGATGAGTAAGCAAATTTGGAGCGAGGAATAGTTGCTCCAAAATCTCGAACACGTGAACGGTGGGCTCAATGCTCGAAATTTGGAGAGCTTAGACATCAAAATAAGTTACCCAAAGCAACACCAGAATTTTTTTGCGTTGGTTGAAAGTAAACAGTTTGATTTTTGCACATTTAAAGATTTTGAGATCAATAATATGATAGAACAGCATATTTAGCTCACAAAATAAATTATTTCATTTGAAAAATATAATTTAAAAATAAAATTATTTTATTTTAGATATTTAATTATATTTTTCTATAGCAAATATTATAAATTTTTAAAATACATTAAAAAATATGTTGAATGAATATATTTATATATTTAATAAAAATATACAAGAAATGATAAGGTAAATGATAAATAGTTAGATGATCCATGTTTAGAATGCGACAGTTTGCCAGTATTTCACTATAAATGGACAATGAAATCACCACAATTATGGGGAAAAAAAATTATGCTAACATTCTAGAACATTTCGCACTTAATATGCTCCATGAAGACGGGTCTAGTGTGACGCCCCGGAATATCTTTTGTAAGTCAAATCGAAAATTGAACTATCTTTATAAATTAAAGCAAAAAATTATCCTTTTTTTTTAATTTTGACCCAGGGTTGTAACAAACCGCCACAAATACAGAAAAACTCTCCGTTCCAAACAGGCAGAGTCTCCCATATATTTACATGATGTAACACATAATACAAATATCAACTATGACTCCCACTCAAACAAACAATATTCACAAGTTACAAAAATTATCATTTCAAATTTCACATCCATTCTTATTAGTTAAAAGCACCTCCCACCCGAAGGCTTCATTTAAAACTCAAATTTTTTGAAAATTCACGAAAAGCCGACAAACCACTTTGAAAACCATTTCTTACATGAAGATCTTTGTTTTAAAATAAACAAACTATCACGAGAGGTAGAAATCCATTATTTACGAAAACCACGAATCTTCCAAAAATCATGAGTAAACAAACTCATAAATACGTCATCCAAGAATTCACGAATAAAACTATCAACTGAACCACGTAAGAACAAATATTAATAGGTATAGGGGTAAGCTATACTATCTCGTATATGTAATAAGCGTCAAATCAGAACTGATACCGTAAGGTCGGGATCTCTATCTCTAGCTCACTATCTAATATGGTCTTCACGCACCGTCCCGACCTCATCGTCCAAGCTACATGAAAAATAGTGGGGGGTGAGAACATATAAATATGTCTCTCCCTTCTAATAGGTACCGCCAAGCTGATGAAGGCAAGCTGTATACACCGACAGATGGAAAAGATAAATAGCAGTAGTAACAAATAAATCAGGTACGATGACAAGAAATAACAACCACCGATAATCACTAAAAAAGCTACTACTGTAAAGCGAGATAGTAAGGCAACAACCAACCATAGCCAACAGTCAAACAAGTGTAATAGTAATGATAACTGTCACGCCCCGGGGTCCCTTTTAGGTTAAAACACAGCGAAAATTTTTTTTTTTTTTTTTTTTTTGAAAACCTGACCCCAGGATATGCCAGATTCGCCACAAATACAGGGAATCCACTGCTCACGCGGACAGAGTCTCCCCTGTATTTGCACGGCGTCGCACAAATACAAGAGTATAGCCAGGAAACAACCACAACCAAATAAATATAAAGATACCTATACATTCATACATTCACCATTCACATCACAGTTTTACATTCAATGTTTAAATAGAAATCCACGAAAAATTCTTTTGAAAACTGTTTCCTACACGGAAACCTTTATTCTTTAAAAACGCTACCACGAGGGGTAGAAAACCTTTTATTTTACAAAATTCAGAAATTCATATTTTCAAATGTAAATAAACACTGAACCACATGAACCAACTAAACTATACATCAACCGAAGTAAGAAAGGTAAGAAACTAAACCGAAATAACCTGGGTCGGAAGCTCTATCGACCGCTACACGCGTACCTCACGCCTCGTCTCAACCCTCACCGCCCGCGATACCTGAAAAATGGTGGGGGAGGTGAGAACATGTAAACATGTCTCCCCTCCCAGTGGGTACCGCAAGCCGAAGAAGGCGAGGAGTACTCACCGGATCAGGAAGA
>NC_033625.1:8216113-8220492 GCF_001540865.1 Ananas comosus
TACGTCAAATCGACGAAGTAGAACGTACCGATAACGGAAAAAAGTCACAGTCGGTTTACCTTTCAGAGCTTCCAACCAGCAGCCCTCACTGGTCCCAGGGGCTGCCGAAAATCCCTGCCGCAAGAACGCTCTCTTTGGCACGTGCAGCAAAGGTGGCTGCGACGCTCGCAACCAGCGAAGAGAGAGCGCGCGCGGGCGACGAGAAACGGGAGCGAAATCGGGCGAATTCGATGTAGAGAGAAGAAAACCCTAGAGAGAGGAGAAAGAGGAGAAAATGGTGAAGAACCCTCCCTGGTCTCCGGAGGCAACCTCCACTGAGGCCCCAGGAGTCGGCTGACTGAAATAGATAGGATCAACAGTGTGAAAAGACCAAAATACCAAACTGCCACGTTTCTGCATTGATGTGACCGTTACACCATAAGGCTGTACCGGTACACCAAGCAGAAAAGGTTGATTTCGCCCAATCAATACACTTTCTGGCTTTAGCATTTCAGATATCCTCTAACATGTATCCAAAAAACTTTTTCTAACCTTAGAACATGTAGGAGTGATCCACACACCATTTTCTTCGCAATTGCGAACAGTCAGTGTATTACAACTATTTTCTATCTCTGTTCTATTTTTCAAAAGTTTTATAAAATCCTTGGTTTTTCGTGCCTTACTGTTTTTAAGCTCAGAATATTTTGCAGCATTCATATTATTTCACTACTTATTTTTGCTTTTTAACTTCACTTTTTTTTTTTTTACTTGATCTTATTTTGACTTCTTCTTGATTTGTTTTGAGGCAAATGATGATATGTGGGAGTATGAAAAAAAAGTCCTAAAAGGCCTGAATGGGTTTTTTGAAGATGCGGACGGCCTACGCAGTGGGCAACCACTCATTAGGCTTGCTGGTGGGGTCTTTCCTTTTCGGTTTGGATTAAGTGATGGGATATACAGTACAAAAAAATTAACAAAGCTGTGTGCAATGAGAATTGGACGGCATGCAATCGTAGGCCCCGCTTATTACTACTTCTGTCGGCTGGGTTGGGAGGTTTTCAGCCATGGGTTTAGGGCGCTTCATGATTTACGGATTTTGTGTTGACCTCTCTTGACAAAAAACTACTCCTACGCTGCCTGCCTGGCTCGGAGCATTGACATTTGTATGCTCGCGGTGGCTCTGAACCGTTGCTGATTTTACAAAAGGAATTGCTTTCGATCTTGGTGATTGTCTCATTCTTACTTTTTCTTCTTCATACAGTTTTTTTCCCCTTTGGTGTATTCTTGTGCTGTTTTTGCGGTCAATGCGGTTTATCGAATTTTTCTTACGCGCTCTTTTTTTTCCCGGCACATGAATTGTTTTCGAATTTTTTTATGCTGCTCTTTCTTTGGTTTCAATTCTATTTCCTTTAGTTCCTTCTTCTTCTTTTTTGTGATTTGTTGCATTCATCTTAACTTCGCACCATTAGTTTTGCCCCCTTATGTTATACGTGGGTTATAAAACTCCAAATTATTTTTTTATTTTGCGATACTTTTCTTTTGCCTGTTAAAAAAGTTACATCATCCACTCTTGTCCACCTTGCTACTCCGTCTTCCCGTGTACTATCGCCTCTTTCAGCCTTAGGCATGGACCTGTGGCAACTCTGCCTACACCCGCTTGCTGCAGGAGGTGTCCGAGGCAACTTCGAGATTGAGGGTCCTGCCGTTGTTCTGACGGCTCTTGACACCGATGGAAATGTTCTTTAGCATATTTAGATATTCCCGTGCTCGGGGCGAAGCCGTAATTGAAAGTGTTCGGGATGCTGGGGTAGCCTGGCACGACCTCTGGCAGGGGCTGAACAAGAAGCTACTTCGGTCAGCCTTTAAGAGTTGGGTCGCTGAAATGGATCTCCAGTGTTAAAAGATATCAACTACGGAGGGACAGTTGTGCTCTATAAGAATTGTATATGCCGTTAACTACAGGATGTACGCCGTGTCTGTAGCCCAGTATAATAAAGTGTTTCAAGATTATAAACTTTCAATCAAATTGGCGGAAAGTTTATATACACTTTTTCATATAAAATATTTATTTTATTCTGTTTCTAATTTTTATATAAGATTTTTTGTCAGTTGCCACAATCTGGTGTTGACAACTCTTGAGTTCCAACTGCGAAAAGGTGCCGAAAACTGTAACGTCTAGAAAAAGAAAAGTAATAATGACGCATTGATATTTAATGTAATTTCGGTTTAATTATGTTAATTTTATATAGGTTTCTTGAGCCTACACAAGAAGAGCAGAAGGGATGCAGAGAAGAATGAAGATAAGAGAAGAAGGAAGAGTACAGAGAAGAGAATGAAGATTAAGGAGAAGAATTGATAAATCATTTAACCACTGCCACTGCTTTCACAGTTATAATTGTTTACTTGATTTTTATAGAACTATTTAGCGTTAAGATGCTGACTGTCTGCCATCTTTTTTTTTAAAATGATTTTTGCCTACAATTTCTATATATGTAGAAACTTCAATTTTTATAATGAAAATGATTTTATTGACCCGCCGGCGAGTCGGGCCTTGCTAGTATGGATATAAAATTACACTGCCAACTCTCAAAACGCTTTTCAATACGTTATTTTAAAAAATTTTATTAAAAATTTAAAATTGTCAACTTTAAATTAAATTTTTAATTTTTAATTTGTTAGATTTAAAATTTAAATTTTAGATTTAAATTAAAAATTTAATTAAATTAAATTTTAAATTTTAAAGTTTAAATAAATTTTGTAAATTTTAAATTTTTAAAACTTTAGAATTATAGTTTAAATTTAATTAAATTTTAAATTTTAAAATTCAATTTGTATTTTAATTCTAAATTAAATTTTAAATTATATATTTATATTTTAAATTAAATATTAAATTTTATATTTGTTCAAAATTTTAAGATTTTAAAATGTTTGATTATTTGAAAATAAAATTTGTAAAAATTATTTGTAAATAGTAAAAGAAAAAAAGTTTGCCAAAGATGGTTAAGGACAATTTTAAATAGACTATACATTATTGGAAAAATTACTAAATTTTATAGACTAAACCAAATATAGTAACACTATAAAAACTGCAATCTAATATTGTATTACTATATTAGACCAAACGCGTTAATACAGCATTAGTAATAATCTCATTTAGAAATCCAAAATATTTGGATATATCGAAATACTTTGTAATATTATATAACTCGAACTAATTGCGCTCCATGTGTTAACTTTGAATTTAAGTTTGAAATTGAATTCATTAATCTGAATTTGAAATAAAATTTAAAATTTTAATGTAAATTTCATAATCTAAATTATAGCTCAAATTTGCAAATTTAAATTCTAAATTAGAATTATAAATTGAATTCAAAATATAATTTAAATTTAAAATTTTAATTCAAAAGTTAAATAATCTTAATTTAGATTCAAAACTTAAGATTGAGAGTAGTTTGAGAATTGTAAAAATTATTTAGATTCTCACGTACTCGGGAATAGAAGATAATCATCCTTCATATTAAGGGGATATTTGGTCATTCTTCTGAAATGTGATTCTGAGCCCAAAATTGATTTTGGGTTCAGTAAAGTACTTGACAACAAGTGCTGAAAATTTTGATTTTATTTTAGAATCAAAAAACTGATTTTGACACCAAAATTAGAATTAGAAAAAAGTTGCTTCTAAATTTTAATCAGAAGCAGAAAAAAACTTTTAATTTTAGACTCAAACTTTAAATTTCAATTTTAATTTTAGATTCAAAGTTTAAATCACTACGATAGAATTAGGTATAGGAACATATTTTTGGGACACTTTTGTATAAGTGTCTTATTTATGCCAAAATTTTTTTAAGAAATTTATTAAAGCCTAAATATAAAGTACAATCTAATCAAAAATAAAAAATTTATCTACTCAACCAGCCCTACCCACCTCACTCGGCCCGATTACAAATAGAAAAAAAAAAAAAAATTTATCAACATCTCCCCTTGTCCTCCTTCACCGCCGCAGCCGTCGAACTAGGGTTCAAGCGGTTGGAGTTCGGCCGCAAGGATCTTGTAGGGAGCAAAAAGGGTTACGATCATAGTTAGTAAATTCGCGTATAATACGCGAATTATTCGCGAATTTTTGATTAGCCGAATTAAACGGCATGAAACGTATTTTTCCCAAAAGTGCGAAAAAAAACGCGTTTTTTTCTCCAAAAAAAATTATCCGCGAATTATTCGCTATTCGCGAATAATTCGCCCAAAAAATCGGCTCGCGAGTCGACGACGACGAGCATCGTCGTCCTCCTCCGCCGCCGCCCTGGCCGGCGCTGGGAGCAAGAGGGCGCGGCTACGGTTTCCACCTCCCCCGACGCCGTCCGTTTTCGCCCAAAAAAAAGGCCCGCGAGTCGGCGACGCTCGTC
>NC_033625.1:8220517-8232246 GCF_001540865.1 Ananas comosus
GCGTTTTCAGCGCTGTAAAATACATGGCAAAGCGCACTTTAGCGTGCACCTCCCCATAAGCGCGCAAAATGAACACGACACTCCCTGATCCTCGTTTAACAACTCAGAACCACCTGAAAAAGCGTTTCAAAGAGGAACCATATCTAAGTAAGATCCCAAAAGAACCTTGGGATTGGGCTGATCGGTGAAGGTCGTTTGGGATCGGCGGGGGAACGAAGGGAACGGGATCGGCGAGCGGAAGGCCAGCGACGGCTGGTTCAGGCCGGCCGGCGGCGGCGACGTCGTGGTGTAAGGAGGGAGAAGTAGAGAGAGGTAGAGGAAAAAGAAGACCCAACCTCGAGCCCGGCTCCAATATAACAGAGTTCCGTGGAACAGCTGCAGCGGGGCTGGGGAGCCGCAGGGAGAGGCGGCTAGCGGCGGCGGGGCTCGGCGGGCCTCGCGGTGGCGGCGGAGCCGGTCGTCGTCGGCGGGGGCCGGTTCGAGCCCTACTCCAGAGACACGCGGGAGAGGAGACGCGGTGTCGGTGGACCCCAGCGAGGACGCCGGCAGAGGACACAGGGTGGCTGGAAGGGCCGGCCAGCGGCGGCGGGAAGCCCGGCGGCGGCGGCGGGACTTGGGACCCGCGGCGGCGGGTCCAGACGTTGGCTCGGATCGAGCTCGCCGTTGCGAGCTCGGCACCCGACGGCGACGACGGCGGGCGGCGGAGGGAAGAGGAGGAGGCCGTAGACCCCTGGGCGGCGACAGCAGGGGCTGGACAGGGCCGGTAGCGGCAGCGACCCTCCTCGACAACCTGGCACGGGATCGAACACGCCCGAGCCGAGCAAGGCGGCAGCGGCGAAAAATACCGTTTTGTCAACACCGACCTCTCCTCGATCAACGTGCAATCTCCGTAGATCCGTCTGTCCGATTTGCGAACAGATCGCACCAGTGCGATCAGCACCTCGGAGACAACAAGGCTACTATTTCGTTTCACCTCAAACGGTCGCGGATTCACGACGAAATCCGCTCTTCTCTAATAGGCCAAATATGACGCACAATTGCATATAAAACATGTATTTTCTGATTTTCTCGAAATCCGTGCGTCAAACTCAAAATCTGTTAGTGCCAATAGTTCCAAAATAACTGAACCGGTCGAAACGAGCTATTGGATCGCTATGAACGGAGTCCGATACGCGCCAGAAGCCATCTTCTCCTATTAACTTCTCCGGAAAACCGGAGTTACTATTCACTTAAGTGATTAGTATTTATCACGTAACTTCTCCGTTCTAACTCATTTCCTTCTGAAACTTGACGAGTGCTTATGTAATTAAATTACACACATAAACATCATCAACAGAGAGTCTAATTGCACTATCAAAATCTCAGTCCTTACAATAACTGAACTGAAAACAACTGCGATAATGGTATGAACAATTGATATTGCGAAAGGAGATAGGAAAATGGCTATGCGTCAACTGTCACTAATAGCACAAGTATACCCAATCAATTGCCATATTGGTCTAAAAACATTAGGCTAGGCCACTCCTACTCTAGTAGGGATGTGACCCGAGTAAAGGACCGCTGGAGTCCCCCTAGCATATGACCCAACAAAGGACCGCTAAGCTCACGGGTCGGATGTGCGACCACTTTTTCAGAAAAGAACATCCTCTGCGATGGATCAGACCACTGGTATATGTGAAATGCATATGAGTTGTGGCAATCGATGCGATATGCTCAATGGCCAATGACGGCAACAAGCCGATAGAATAATTCACAACTATAACCGACCAAGTCCAATCTAATACTCCCGAAAGAGTGTCTCCATGTCACTGACTTATCAGGTCTATATAACCGTAATCACTAAGTACGAAATGTTATTAATGACGAAGTCATACCATGATAATCAATCACTGGGGTGCTACTCTACTATTAGACCAATCATGATACTATAAGACAAAACAACTGTAGAGTAGACCAATGAGTACAAAGTAGTATGCAAGATATTGAATATATGATCATGATAAGCCATGCATTGTAAGGTACTAAACATATAATCATGATAAGGTATGCAGTCACAGAAAAGAAAAAGAAAAGAAAAGAAGTCACCGAGAATGAGCCGCTGGACTGACTTCGAATCGAAGTACCCACCTGTACTACTGAGAACTTGGAGTACCGAACACGTGAGCTGACCCTCGAACCTATGAAAGATCTACTAAGTCATGAACTACCCAAAAGAGAATCTCAGACAAACTAAACAAACGGCAACCGAAACCATTAACCAAAAGCCCACCGGAACCTTCGGAACTTGTCGGAACGCCTTCGAGACCCACAAGCGGCTCCAAAAATTCCCGATCCCAATTACAACTAACCGCTGTCCTCAAATACACTAAAACAGGTGCCCCGGGCAGCAATAACCAACAACAAAAGCTAAAGGATCAATAAAACAAAACGCTGCCGAATCGGGTTTTTAAAATCGTCGAAATAGGCTCCGAAACCCTCCCGCGGCTAACCTACCACCTTCGTATTTCGAGGATAGCAGTAGCAACGAGTCAACAAGGCATGGCGGGGTTCTCAAGCAATCCATAACCCTAGAACCACTGAACCTACCAACAAAATTTGTCGAATTTTCGCCGAACAACGCCATGGGGCCAAGATCTTACTCCGCAACTGCTCCCGAACCTTTGACGATCAGTTAAGAGGCCGTTAATAGTGTCTTCACGCTGTTCAGGGCAGTACACGGTGTTCCCAAGACATAAATTAAGCAAATAACCCACAATAACACTACTTCATAAAATAATGCGTAAACAATGAGTTTAGCGCTCATTATCTTGATCCGTGACGCGAACCTACTAGTCGATATGAATCAACTCGATGCAAGGATGCCCGTGCTCGCTGTCCGGAGTGAAAACAGTCGTTGGACAGTCGCAAAATAGCGAGAAAACCACCAAAAACTAGATTCCGGAAGCGGTCATGGCCTTCACGCACAATGGGACTTCGTCGATTGCAGTGCAAGTGAGCACGGCACTCAACAGAGTTCCAGGAGTGCAGTGCTCACACATTGGAGACTTGCCAAAGCCTTAAATGGCCGGAAACGAAGATTGCCAAAGAAGCAGCCTCGGGTATGCACCATGCCCAAGCTAGGGCATTAGCCAGAGGGGCGCCGGTGGCATGGCGACTCGAGCCCCAGCTAGGAGGTGGTCCCCGCACCCGAAGGGAAGGGTCAGGACGACCCCTGGCCGGCGGCGATGTGGAGCGGCGGTGTGGCTATTGCAGAGGCTCGGGGATGGCTAGGCCGACGACGGCGACCTCCTAGAGGTCAGCAGCGATGGTCGAGTGCGGCGGCAGCCGGGTGGCTTCCCACAGCCACACGTACTGTTGCTGCAGATCCTCCTTAGCCGCAGCGCAACTTCCAAGGCATGGCGGCTCCGGGGGTGATCGGGGGCGGTTGCCCAGAGTCGGAAGACAATGCCGAAGGTGGTCCAGGTTAGCGGCAGCGCAATAACAGCTGGCTCGGGTCCCTTCTGCTCACAGCAAGATAGTAGAAAGAAAGAAAAAGAGAGAGAAGAGAAAGATGGGTTCTTCACTGTTTCCAACGGCTGGCGATAGTGACGGCAGCGATAGCGCGTCTCAAGAGGTCTAGGTAGGGGAAGGGGGAGGATGACTAGGGTTAGGGTTAGGGTTAGGGTTCAAGGGGCTCAAAACCTATAATAATATGTAACACAATGATAATCGACTCCAAATCTGTAATATATCGAAACCTCGGTAGAGTGTATTGGACTTTAGCCAAATTGACTAAAGCATCCAAGAGAAATGGTTGGACAAGTTCCAATTGGTATTCCAACAACATTGGAAGGATTAAAAGTGAGTCTAAAAGAGTTAGAAAGATTTTTGCATTGATTGAAGCAAAGTAGAAACGAAAAGATGCAAAAAAATTGTAGTCTGGGCAAAGTGTACCGGTACAACATTGATGTTGTACCGGTACAAAACGGCTAACCGAGAGAAGGCTACTCTCGGGTTTGCCTCTGCGCGATCGTGTTACTGGTGACAGAAAGGCCTGCACCGATACACTTTGGTCTGGTAGCAAAGAAATGGTCTGTTGCAAAATAGAGTTTTTCGGGGGCCTAGTTGCTATTGTTGCAACCTATAAAGGGCTTTTTTTGTAAATAGCCCCCTGATAAAATTTTATTTTAAAATTGGCCCTGTCAAAAATTTATTTGCAAAAATGGCCCTGCTCTTGCTACGCAAGCGCCACGTCAGCGCCACACGGGCGGAGCAGGAGTTTAAGTTGAACACGGTGAATGGTTCACCGTATCCAATACAAATATCATATTGGACATGATGAACCATTCACTGTGTCTAATACAAATATCCCCACTTAGCCAAAAATTGGCTAAGCCGAGTTAATTGTAATTCACCGTGTCCAATACAACTTCCTAGGACTTAGTCATTTTTTGGCTAAGGATGTATTAGTATTGAATACGGTGAATGGTTCACCGTGTCCAATATGATATTTGTATTGGACACGGTGAACTATTCACCGTGTTCAACTTAAACTCCTGCCCCACCCGCGTGGTGCTGACGTGGCGCTTGCGTGACAGGGACAGGGCCATTTTTGCAAATAAATTTTTGACAGGGCCAATTTTAAAATAAAATTTTGTGAATGGGCTATTTGCAAAAAAAGCCCACCAATAAATGACCCCAACCCTCCCTCTGGTCCACAGCACCAGTGTACACCCCTCCAAACACATTTTGTCCCTTTCTCTCTCTAGGAATCTCTCTCCAAATGCTAAGGAGAAAAAGAAGGAGAAGGAATTTTGGTGGAGTTTTGGAGGATTTGAGGGTTTAGAGGCTCTCTTACAATGTGGACTTGGGTGAGCTTTGGGCTAAGATAAGTTTTATGCAAGAATAGTTCTAGGGTTTGGATTTACACCCTAAGTCTTGGAGTTTTGATCTTCTTGCAAGGCTAAGAGCTTAGTAGAGGCCTTTAAACACATGAAATCCATGGTTTCTTCAAGTGCTCTCATGGTGAATTTCTAGAGTTAGCTTTAGATGCCCTAAGAATGATTCGAATGGCTTAGAAATGGTATTAGAGAGCTTTTTGGATGGTTCTAAATTTGTTTTTGCTTAGCTCCAAGATCAATCCAAGAAATTTAGCAATATGATATTGTTAGAGCACCAAATTTGGAGCTTTTGCCCTTGGTTGTTTCCGAGGTAAATTGACCTTATGGAAACCTAATTGGGGGTATAATGAACGTGTTGGAAGACTCGGTTCGTCGAAACGAAGAGCCTATGTGAAGTTATTCAGTAAAAAGCCTAATTTGGCTCCATTTTGGTACAGATTGCCGCAGCACGCGAGATAAGCATCCAAAAATCACCAAATTCGAACCCTAACTCCTTTGCAACCATAAGAGGTGGGGGGTGCCTTTCGGAATCATCGGATTTCCTTCTACGTCTATATTACCTATTATTGAGCATATATGTGAATAGTGTCATTCATGTATGATAGGGTAGTTGGCATGTGAATAATGGTTAGAATTTCAATATTATGCTTCTAACGTAGATGAACATAGTGATTGATAAAGAACCATATGAGACATGTATGTTGGAACCCTATGCTTGTGTGAATGTGACATTGGACTATGATAATAGTAAATAAATGTGACATTGACAATAGAGACAAGATTGGCTAAGAGATATGGTTTGTTAAACAGAAAAATATGCGGATAAAATAAGATTCATTAAATAAGAGAAAATTACACCTGACTACTCTTCTGCAATATAGTAGCTACAACTCGAGCTTTCTTTTTGAATCTTTCCTACCTTTCTCTCGTCTTCTATAATGACATAAGAAGACAACTCTCGTCGAATGCACTTATACACTAGGTGCATGCAACTATGACCTTCTCTCTCCTGATACGGCTTCACCCAAGAAAGCACTCTCTCTCACTGTAATATCTGAGATTATAATAAAGAAATTTAGATTTGAATTTGAATTTTTGTATGTATGTATATATATATATATATATATATATATATATATATATATATATATATATATATATATATATATATATATATATATATATATGTGTTATATGGTGGAACCAAGAGGTTGTTTTTGCCGCAAATCGGCAACCAATTCGCACGAAACAAAATTGTAGTTTTGATGCCCCGATCATGCTGAACGCGTTGGCGCAGTCCGTTGGCAAATCCGATTGACGGATCTCTCGAAAATTCAAAACATTCGCAAAGGGGTCGAAATTGGCAAAATGAAAAATCCGCAAAACTCCCTATATTTTATGTACCGTTTTGCGTGATTTAGAATGGTGAGGTGCGTACACGTAAAATACACGCTTTGTGAGGAACTTGGCTAAAAATATTCGTCTTTGGAGGACTTTTATGCAAAATTACACTTTGTGTATATATAGGCATTAGGGTTTCATGCATGAAACCCTAACCCTAGTAGCTCTCCTCCCTTAGCTGACCTTTCCAGCCACCTCAGCACCTCCCCCTGCCTTAGCCGTGCTTGTCCCGGCCGCCTGCGAAAGTCGCCGGCCGCCGAAGAAGGCTTCTCCTCCCTCTCCTCCATCATCTCCACCATCATCTTCCTCCTTCTCTGCCCGAGATCAACCTAGGGCCCCTCACCCACGGGCTCCTCCCCTGGTCGTGCTCCGACCTCCGGCGACCTCTCTCGCCGGTCACCATCGTCCCAGCATACCGCCCTTGCCGTCTGGGCAGCTTACTGCCAAGCTGAGCCAGCTCCGGCCATGGCCGTGTTAGCTCCTAGCCCTCACATCGCCGCCGCTTAGGACCACCTGGGATGCCCTTCTCCGACCTCCAGCAATCGGTTTGATTGGGTAAAAGCCAAGGTAATATTGTGAACAAAGCATGCATGCATATTCATCATTACATGATTATATATCTATTCGTTGACAGTTTTCTTGCAGGCATAGTATTAGCATTAGTACGGTTACTATTCCTTTTCCTTGAAATACTTATGCTTAAATAGATCTAGTGAGTAAGTTGGCGAGGTCGGTGGCCAAACCCACTGGAAACTTCGTTGTAGTTCTCACACCACTAACCCTATAGATCCGAGTGCGAGCGGCGCGGCGGAGGATCAAGGCAAGGGTTTTGTGTTAAGTCTTGTGTGTTGGCAAGTTTCGTGAAGTGAGTCGGAGTCTTGAAGGATCGGTGCATATCGTCGAAGATTGAAGAATCCAAGACTTCGAAGAAATCGAAAAATAACTCACGACGTGAATCACGATGCTCAGGTAAGTTTTTAATTCATGCTATGGTGATTCATACTTAGTTGTAGGCATTAGAATCTTAAAATCAAAGATTAGTGGATTAGAAAGTGCCTCGGAACTTTGCGAAATCCAAAACTTTGCAAAAAACTGGAAATTGCAAAGTGTACCGGTACACCATCAGAAGTGTACCGGTACAAATTGTGTTCGGAACAACCAGCAACATGTCACCGGTTACAGTGTTACGCAGGTTTTCTGTTCCGTCATCGTGTAACCGGTAACAACTTGAAAGTGTACCGGTACACAATGTAAATTTCTGAAAAAACTTTCTAATCCGATTCTAATTGATTCTAAAGTCTATAAATAAGCTATTGGGGTTCTCTAACAGAGTAAGCATCACAAAAATACATGTGTGAGAAATCCTAGAGGCTCGGATTTCATCTAAAATCTATTTTCTACATATTAGCCTCTTTTACGTCAAATCGAGAGATTGTAATTTGATATCAATATGTCGATTTGATCTACACTTCGCTTGGAGTTTTCTTCTCTGGTTTTCTACGATACTCTAAGCGAAGGACCACCATAAGCATGATGTTCTTCATGTGCGGCGTCATGGATTCGACGTGATCGAAGGCGGTTCGTGGCTTCGGATTGAAAGCTTCATGGATTCGAAGTGGTGGCGTTTCGTGGATTCGAAACGAGGCGTTCGTGGATTCGGACGTGTGCGAGGCATTCGTGGATTCGAACGTGAGGGCATGGACAACTCGGAGGATTGCGCGAGATTCATAAGAGGTTAAGAGAGGTCGAGTCCATGGAGTCGGTAATCACCTTGTAATCTTTTCTCTTAGTGAATTATTTTTCGCGTGTTGGTCCCGTGGGTTTTTTACTCCAAGTTGGAGTTTTCCCACGTAAATCTCGGTGTGATTTTTATTTTCTGTATTTACTTTTATTGCATCGAGATTTGTGGTTTTTGGCCATTACACCTATTCACCCCTCTCTAGGTGTTGGATACGATCTAGATAGATCTTTGGGCTATCCCAAAACTTACATCTTGCGCCATAGATAGCGGCCATCGGAGTATTTGCATTGTAGTCATTTCTTTTTGGTTCATGTATCAACTTTTATTTTGTTGATCAAGAAATGTAAAAGTTGTAAACAATTATGTATTTTGAGTTGGATGATTATAATATAAAGAAATTATGGATGTAAGGAAAATGAATGTAATAGTTTTAGTTTACTTGTATTTGGTTAAAATGTAATCAAATATTATGTATGTGGTTATATGCAGTAGCTTAGAGCTTTCATTCTTGTTGTTGCTTGCCCTCGTGCAAGCCTTATATAATTGCAATTCTCATTGATTGATTGCTTAATTATATTTATTGCTAGAGCCTTGGGCGGGCAGGGGAGGTCCTGTCCGTTCGTTGTCTGTTGACGTGGCCCGAATCCGACCAAATAGGCAGAGCCCGGGGCGTTACAAAATCCCTCCAATTAGCGAAAATATGGCCAAAGTCCCTCGACTCAAACATTCTCTCACAGGAAGGTCCTCGCCCGAGGGTCCACACGCAAAACGGAGCAACGAGAAGTTTTAAAAAGCAAAAACGATAAAGGACAAAAGTCCACTTTGCGATAAAATTCAGTTTTCTCAAAAATTGTGCATCAAACCCAAAATCCATCAATTCCATTGGGTCCGGGATAGTCAGACCGTCGAAAACGAGCTATTAGATCACTATGCACGGAGTCCAATACGCGTCAAAAGCCATCTCACACAATGTCCTTTCCCATAAACTCGTGTTACTATTCACTTTAAGTGAAAAGTAATAATCGCATAAAAGTTTTATTTTAAATCTTTTTTCGCTATAGACAAATTATAAATCTATCATTATAAAAAATTCACGTTCTAATTAGTTGCACCCAGTACAATAAAATTTATTTTAAAAAAAAGATTCAAACAGTAAACAACTAGAATTAAAAAATGAGTAAAATAAAAAAAAAAGAATAAACAAAGAGACCAAAGTTTTCACTAGGATGAAAATATACAGAGATCCTTCATTTATAAGTGTAAGTTATGAGGAGCCTAAAATCTATCTAGATTGTATCAAACACCTAGAGGAGGGTGAATAGGTGTAACGACCAAAAACCTCAAATCTCAATGCGATAAAAGTAAATGCGGAAAATAAAAATCACACCGAGATTTACGTGAAAAAACTCCAACTTGGAGTAAAAAATTCACGGGACCAACACGCGAAAAAATAATTCACTAAGAGGAAAGATTACAAGGTGATTACCGACTCCACGGACTCGACCTCTCTTAACCTCCTATGAATCTAGCGCAATCCTCCGGGTTGTCCACGCCCTCACGTTCGAATCCACGAATGCCTCGCTCACGTCTGAATCCACGAACGCCACTCGAATCCACGAGCACACGATTCGAATCCACAAAACGCCTTCGATCACGCCGACTCCACGACGCCGTCCATGAAGAATATCATGCTAATGGTGATCCTTCGCTTAGAATATTAATGAAGAACCATAGAATAATCTCCAAGCGAAGTCTTAGATCAATTCGATATATAGATCTCGAATTACAATATCTCGAATTGACCTAAAAGAGGCTATTTTGTAGAAAATAGGTTTTGGACGAAATCCTAGCCTCTAAGGTTTTTCAAACATATATTTTCGTAATGTTCGATCAGTTAGAGAACCCTAATATTTTATTTATAGACCTAAAAATTAATTAGAGTCGGATTAGAAAGTTTTCAGATTTTTATACTGCGTACCAGTACTAAAATAAGGTGTTACCGGTTACAAGAAGACGACACGCACAGAAAACTTCTCAACATTGATAACCGGTTACAAAGTCAATGCTGTACCAGAACAAAGTCAGTACCGGTACTCTTTCAATTTTGTACCGGTATACTGTGCAGTTTTCAGATTTTGCACTATTTCGGGTTTCACAAAGTTCCGAAACACTTTCTAATCCACTAAACTTTGATTGTCATGATTCTAATGTCTACAACTAAGTATGAATCACCATAATATGAATTAAAAACTTATTTGAGCATCGTGATTCATATTTTGAGTTATTTCAGATTTTTTCGAAGTCTTGAATTCTTCGATCTTCAACAATATGTACCGATCCTTCACGACTCCGACTCAACTCACGAAACTTGCCAATACAAAATACTTAATAATAAGTCCAATTGAAATTGAACCCTCAACTTTAGATTTTTTTTATTTACTATCGACTATTTTACCGGATCCTGATCGGAGTCTGGTTCCGAATCTAGATTTGAAACCTATCTTGACGTCTACATGAAATTATTGATGCAAAGAAAACTTTCCCGCAGACAGCTGATTCCTGTGGAAAGAGAAATTTGTTGACCGTCACGTGTCTTCCATTATAACCTTTCTTAAATTCACCTGCAACATATAATTAGTAAATATCAATTTAAAATTTATCTTTGCATAAATTTAATTTGTTTTCTTGTAGTTTAATATGTTTTTATTTTATCATTATGTGATTTAAAAATTTATACTATATCATCTTCAGAGTTTTATTTTGTGTCACCAAAAAATAATTTTTAAATCTACAATCTATCTTTTATTATCTGCGATTTATAAAAAAAAAATATAATTTTATTCATACCTCTCAAAAGTTTAGAAATATCGTAGATATCCTTATAAAATTAGTAATATCACAATTATACCTTTAAATTCCCTTTTTTTTTCACTTCTACCCTCATAGTTGGCTGGCCTCTGGAAGTTCACACAATTTTAATCCAATTGTTTTTATATAAAATATATTAAATATGAAATTGCTTAATTTTCCTCTTATTTTGAATCTAGTGATGGTGTATCCATTATTTATTCCCCTCCTCACCAAAGGAATATCTATACTATATATAAAAGCGTATAGGGATTCCGACAATAACAGACGGAATCTAAAAAAGGAATAAAAAAATATTCCCTATATTTTTTAGGAACAGGTACGAACGGATATGATCACTTAATTAAAAATATTCCCTATATTTTCTAGGGACGGGTACGAACGGGTATGATCACTTAATTAAAAAAATCTCAAATAAGAACGAACGGTTCTGTTAAAAAATAGCATTCTTATCTATCAATAAAAAAATTCAAAAAGGAATAAAAGAATATTTCCTATATTTTTTACGATCAGGTATGATCACTTAATTAAAAAAATCTCAAATAAGAATGAACGGTTATGATTAATCTGTTAAATATAAATCCGATCCTACGAACGGTTGTGTTAATAAAAAATGAACGGTTCACTTAATTAAAATAATAAGAACTAATGGTTATGATTAATCTGTTAAAAAATAGCATTCTTATCCAAAAATTTTAATTATAGTGGATAAATATTAAATTTTAAATTTTGAAATAAATATGAATTAAATTTTGATGTTTTTTGTTTAAAACACATATTTAAATTTTAGATAATCAGAAATCAAAAAATATATAAAAATATTTAATGTATATAAAAAA